>NW_022443228.1:0-3890 GCF_009761245.1 Sapajus apella
TAATATAATTGAATATCCTGGTTATGCTTAAATATATGCAGGGATATTTAAGACCTTAATTAATATATATAACATGTAAAATATACTGTAATATGTGTTAAATAAATGTAACAAATCTTTTATGTATATTAAGGTTCAAGGAAGATATGTTAGGATGGCACATAAAATGTTTAAGTTAGTAAACATAAGTTAGTTTAAGTTATTAACCATAAGCTCAAGTCATCAAGAGTAAGCTAAATAATATTTAGACATATATTTCATATGGAATGTACACAATTTAATGAGATATAAGAAGAAAATTTTAGATAACATTATAAAAATAAATCTTTAGGTTTTCTAAGTGAAATATTTCTTAACAAAAACAGCTTATATATCTTAGACATATTTTTGTGCAGTATTGATCAAGGTGAATAGAAATAAAGGCAATTCCTTTATGACTGGGCGTTAAGTTAAGGAGAGCAACAGTTTCCTTCCATATCAAGCATTTTGGCATCTCTTTTAGACAATATGCTCATCAGTATAATTTGGGGATAGAGATCACTTCTGCTCTTTGGACTGACCTTCTTCCCTCTTAGTCCAAGAGTTTTACTGATCCTGAGAAATCTAACATTAAGCAAATATTGGAAAATAAGTAGATTATCTTTTTATTTCTCCTTATCAAATTTTACTTTCTCAATCACTTTCTTTATGTATTTCATCTCTTCCTCAAATGCTATAGATCCCTCCTCTATTTTAGAAAGTGATTTGAGAGAAAATTTTCTCTCATCATTTTGTATTAACAGTGGCTTTCAGAATTAAATTATTCAAGGAAAAAAATATAAGTTTCTTTAAACGACATATTATCTAGACAAGAACACACTTAATAAATTAGAAAAAATATCAAACTCCATTGAAAACATTATTTTCAGGCAACCAAAAAATTTTAAGTCATTCAAATTTAATTAGTTCATCTAGAGATGAAATCATATCTTTATCCTTTATGAAGGTGCTTTCTACTAAAATAGTCTTAAAATTTTTGTAAGTGAATTGCAGGTAATTTCTTTATTACAATATTCCTTCATTCCTGAAAACCTGGAAGTCACAATGAGATAACATTTTCAGCATTTCTGAACTCGAAACTTCATTACACAAATATTTACACAGCCACCACCTTGTGTCAGTTCTTGTTCTAGGCTATTATCCATCAGTGAAATAAAGGAGACGGAAATCTTTTCCCTCATACAGCTTATATACTCTTCTGATGGAAAATTACTTCTTACATGTAGTATTCTATATTAAAATGTAATATTGCTTTATTTATTATTGTATAATAAAAGTTTCATTCATCAGTATTATTTCATGTTCTTCAACCATAAAGTCTTGAATAATATTACACCTAAAAGTACAATTACAAACTATAATAGAGTTGATGTTTACCTAATGCAACTTTTGTGTGAAACAGCCCAACAGAAGACACACAAAGCAGTTAATGAAAGCAATGCAATAACATCAAGGTGACTATTAACAAATAAGGGAACATTGTGGTGCAATGATTAAAATACAGTTATCAGTTATATACAATAACACCTTAGATAGTTTCTAACTTGGGTCCCCAATAGTAGAGCATCTATTTGGCTGTCATGTAGCCAAATAGCTCAATATAAAATAAGGTGATGGGTTAAGCAAAAGTTTATGCTTCCTTTTGTGACCAAAATTGAAGTCCAGAAGACATAGGGATTCCCTTAAGGGCCCCAGATTTTCTAATTCTGATGTAGTCTTTTCCCTGGGTCTTTCTTTCTATGACAGGTTATAATACTGGTGCTGGTATTCTTAGTCCTGAAAGGTGAGCAAAGAGTAAGTGTAGGCCGGGCATGGTGGCTCACACCTGTAATACCAGCACTTTGGGAGGCTGAGGAGGGCGGATGAAGGGATCAAGAGAACCAGACCATTCTGGCCAACATGGTGAAACCCTGTCTCCACTAAAAAAAAATTTGCTGGGCGTGGTGGTGCACGCTTATAGTCCCAGCTACTGGGGAGGCTGAGGCAGGAGAATTGCTTGAACCTGGGAGGTGGTGGTTGCAGTAAGCTGAGATCACGTCACTGCACACCAGCCTGGTGACAGAGCAAGAATCTGGAGAGAGAGAGAGAGAGAGAGAGAGAGAGAGAGAGAAAGTGTATGCAGGGAGTTTGAGTAAAAGTTGGTCAAATAATATCCTGAGGTACTGAAGAGCTGACAAGCATAAAACACTTCTTGTGTATGGTGAAATCATATTTGAACATTCAGAGACAAGACCTGGCTAAAGGGTGAAAGCAGTGGCTAAATCTCTGTTACAGGATGTTCCAGGAGGTAGAGAATTTTAGAGTTAATCCTGTCTATGTGTGATAGAAAATACACATTGTTTAATATTTTGTTAGCTTGATTTTCAATTTTCAAATATTTATTTTTTTTGTTTTATTTTAAATTTATATATTCTTTCATTTTCAGTGACGGTGTCTCACTATGCTGCCCAGGCTGGCCTCAAACTCCTGGACTCAAGTGATCCACCTATCCTGGCATCCCAAAGTGCTGGAATTATAAGCGTGAGCCACTGCACCTGGTCTAATCTTTAAATATTTAGACTCATGAGTCTAAATGCACTAAATAAGAGTGCAAAGGTACTTTATTTGTAAAGAAGAACAAATGGTAGCTCCTCTCCTGCAGGGCTTGGTTTTAGGAAAAGCGCATGAAATTTAAATATATCATTGTACTGATGAAAAAAATCTCTACTAAACCTGAAGCAGAGGCAATAAATGGAACTCTTTATAAAGTCAAATTATCTTATCCTAAGAGAAGCATTTGTGAATATGAATGTATTTTTAGTTTTTCTCTGTCAGTTGGTTAGCTCAGCAAGACCACCATTTTCTTGAATCCTTTTTAAAAAACATCGTATTTGACTGGGCATGGTTATAATCCCAGCACTTGGGAAGGCTGAGGAAGGAATATCACGAGGTTGGAAAATAGACATCATCCTGGCTAACACAGTGAAAACCCATCTCTACTAAAAATATAAAAAATTAGGTGGGCATGATGGTGCACACCTGTGGTCCCAGTTACTCGGGAGGCTGAGGCAGAATTGCTTGAACCCAGGAGGTGGAGGTTGCAGTGAGCCAACATTGAGCCAGTGCATTCCAGCCTGAGTGACACAGTGACACTTTATCTCAAAATAAATAAATACATAATTAAACAATTTAAAATGTCATATTCATATAAGAAAATTCTAAATTTTGAGAGTTTTTCTGGTTTGATTACAGATCAAAATTAAATGATTAAAAATATATCTTTGATTGTCAAAAGAATCACATTTTCTTAAGAAATAAACTGAGAGGACAGCCTTAAAACAACTGCTAATCCTAGGATTATTGCTGTTTTAATTAATGAAATATAAAACAGGCAAGAACCCTTGCTACTAACAGAAAGCTAGGGAAGCATATCGTCTACATGCCCAAAATATCAAGACATTTATCTAATACACACTACAGATGGGGACATTTTGAAGATAGTCTCAAAGGGGAGACTCCATCAATTCTATAGAAAAACAAAAACACTATAAACAAATAGATATTTTCTAGATAGATTCCCACTAACACTTTCTACAGCTTAGGGCAGGACAAAAAGTAGAATTCATAATACTAAAATCATACTTTAATTATGTGCTTTCGTCAATGTTGATTTCACCCAGAGCATTTAAAAAGTGCAGTTAAAATTCTTCTGCTGTGTGTTCCTATACTTCCACATTTTCTTTTTTTATTATTTTCTTTTTTTCTACTTCTGCATTTTCTAACACTCTCTGTTAAGCAGCTGATTGAGGATATCCATTTATGTCAACAAGCTGTATACACATTTTTATTTTCTTCCAGTCCCCCTTTATTTG
>NW_022443229.1:0-3887 GCF_009761245.1 Sapajus apella
CCCCTCCCTCCCTTGCTTCCCTACCTTCCCTTTTTTCTTTCTTCCCTTTCTTTCCTTCCTTTTTTTCTTTTTTGTTTCTCTCTCCTTCCTTCTTTCCTTTTTCTCTTTCTCTCTCTCCTTCCTTCCTTCCCTCCTCCCTCTTCCCTTCCTTCCCTAGCTTCTCTCTTTCCTTCCTTCCCTCTTTCCCTTTCCTTTTCTCTTTGTCACTCTTTATTTCACTTTTTCTCTCTGCTTCCTTCTTTTCCCTCCCTCCCTTCCTTGCTTTCTTGCTCTCTCCTTCCTTCCTTCTTTCCTTCCTCCCTTCCTTCCCTCCCTTCCCTCCCTTCTCTCCCTTCTCTCTTCTTTCTTCCTCTTTTTTCTTTTCTGTTTTCCTTTCCTTTCTTTTTTTTTTCTTTTTTCTTTTCCTTTCAGTGAGGCCTCACTTGTCACCAAGGCTGGAGTGCCGTGGCAGGATCACAGCTCACTGCAGCCCCCAGCTCCCGGGACCAGGCGATCCCCCGCAGCCCCGGGAAGTACTTGAGACGTTTTGTTTAAACCCGTTCTCTTTTAAAACCAAAAGAAAACTTTGTCTCGCTCTTGTGAACGGGAACCCTGGTATGTCCTTGAAGGCACAGCCTTAACAATAAATGTGGTGAGAACAAAACGGGCGTTAAATTCGCGCTGCTCTCATCTCTGTCCCAGGCTGAAAGCGGAGGCCCGAGCGCCCCTCAGGTGCCGAGGACGCCTTAGCGCCCACCCGAGGCGTTCTTCCTAAGCCCAGCACACAGCGACCCCCTTGCTGGCTGAGTCAGTGTTTTGTTTTGTTTTGTGAGACAGAGTCTTACTCTGTCGCCCAGGCTGGAGCACCGTGACCGAATCTCAGCTCACTGCAACCTCCGCCTCCTGGGTTCAAGCCATTCTCCTGCTTCAGCCTCTGGAGTAGCTGGGACTATGGGGACCGTGTCCGGCTAATTTTTGTATTTTTAGTAGCGATAGGGTTTCGCTGTGTTGGCCAGGCTGGTTTCGAACTCCTGACCTCAGGTGGTCTGCCTGCCTCGGCCTCCCAAAGTGCCGGGATTACAGGCGTGTGAACCACCACGCCTGGCCCAGCGTTACCGAATGTGGCCAGAGCTGGGGCGCCTCCTGGACTTCCTGGGAGGCTGGGCCCCGTCTGCCTTCGGCCTGAGTGTCTCGGACTGAGCACTGCTTCCCCACGGCCTGGGGAGAAGGTGATTTCTTCGTGAATTCGATTAATGAGCCTATTAAAAGCTATTTATTTCCCTGACAGTTGTTTACTGAGGAGAAGGAGATGAATTGGCCGGTATCCCCGGTAGACAGGAAGGAGGCTGAAGGGGGGTGCCTGGTGGTTCAGCCCCGCACATGGGGACACTGACTGCCCGTGGGGGCTTGTCCTTGAGAGCGTGTGCTTGGCTTGCGGCCATTGCTTCTGACCTTGGAGTCTTCTGCGGGGCGGATGTTGGGGCGAGTGAAACCATCACGGTGTGGAGGCAGGGGCTGGCCCCGATGACGTTTCTCTTCTCTTTCCAGGTTAAAATCTCTCAGATGCGCTGGTTTGAGACCCAAGACCTGGCCCCGTTGCCCGCATGGGATATTGTGGTGGGATCTCCCAGTGTCCCATCCTGTCCCCACCTCCATAGCAGTTGAACTTTACAATTTTTATCTAGGCACATGGCCACCTGGGGGAAAACCAACATTTCCCTGTATGCCTTGTAAGCTCTGTGTGCTGTGTGATTCAGTGCTGACCCGTGGGATAAGCACGCAGGTTTTCCTGGAAATGCCTTTCAAGAGAACTGGCACATGCTCCTCTCTATCTGTCAGCTGGAATATGGAGATGATGGCAGGTGCTCAGGCAGCCACATTGGACCATGAGGCAGGTGTCATGGATAAGACTGGGGGATCAAAGAGATGGAAGGGGTCTGGGCCCCAGTGATTGGCGGGAAGGGCAAAATAGTCCTGAGTGGCCAACCTGGCAGCTTCCCTTATGTGACAAGAGAAATCACTCCTTGCTTGTGCTTTTTCTGACATTTGCAATTCAGCTGCATCAGAATGGTAGCAGTACATGAACCTTGGGACACCTCCTGGGGATGTGGCCCTCCTGGGGGTATGGCTCTCCTGGGGGTACGGCTCTCCTGGAGATATGGCTCTTCTTGCCCTGGTGCTCCAGAGACCCCAGACTCGAAGTTTTCCAAACAACGTGAGGATGAGGATAATGGTGAGTGGCCAAGTGGGATGGATTTTGATAACGGCCCCAGCTCTAGCTGAGTGCCTCCTGGTCCTGTTGAATTGGCATAGCCCTAGGAGACGCCTACGGCCACTGCCCCACTTTCACAGATAAGGAAGCCGAGGCTCAGAGAGGGGATGTGACTCGTGAAGGGTCACACAGCAAGTAGAGTTGAGCTAGGATTGGGCAGACCCCACACTTTGTGGCAGAGCCCCATCCTGACACGTCTGGGGGCCTCCCCGTTGGTTACCACCTCCTCTTCCTCTCCTCCTCCATTGCAGCCATCAGATCTGGCCCTGGGCTAATCAGCTGCCTCCAGCCTGGGACAGGCCAACAGGGGCATGAGAGTGAAAACGGTGTCCGCTCCCAGATGCAGAGCACTCCCAGGCACAGGGTTACTGTCTTCTCCTGGGTCTCCCCAGCTTCCTGCTCGGGGAAGCAGGTTTCAGGTTCAAAGTGCAGAGCCCAAGACCCTAAAAATAATGCAAGCCAATGTGTGTTGTGCACTTACTGTGTGCCGGACACATGCTGAGTACTGTACGCAGGCCAGCTTGCTTTCCTTTTTCTTTTTTGAGACAGAATCTTATTGTCTCCCAGGCTGGAGTGCAGTGGCATGATCTCAGCTCACTGCAACCTCCACCTCCCAGGTTCAAGCGATTCTCCTGCCTCAGCCTCCCAAGTAGCTGAGATTACAGGCGCCCGCCACCACACCTGGCTAGTTTTTGTATTTTTCATAGAGACGGGGTTTCACCATGTTGGTCAGGCTGGTCTCGAACTCCTGACCTCGCGATCTGCTCATCTTGATCTCACAAAATGTTGGGATTACACTCTGGTGTGAGCCACAGCGCCTGGCCTCTTTTTTTTTTTTTTTTTTGAGGCAGGGTCTTGCTCTGTTGCCCAGGCTGGAGTACAGTGGTGCAGTCTTGGCTCACCACAGCCCCCGTCTCCTGGGTTCAAGCAATTCTCCTGCCTCAGCCTCCCAAGCAGCTGGGATTACAGGTGCATGCCACCACACCTGGCTAATTTTTGTATTTTTAGTGGAGGCGGGGTTTCACCATGTTGGCCAGGCTGGTCTCGAACTCCTGAGCTCAAGCAGTCCACCCGCTTCGGCCTCCCGAAGTGCTGGGATTCCAGGCGTGGGTCACCGCGCCCAGCCTTCAGTTTCCCATTTCTCTTCTGTTCTGCGCCTCCACCTGTTCCCATCGTCACCTGGACCAGCACGGTCCCCTGTGCTCTGGTGTGACTCCAGCCGTCCTCCCCTCAGCCTGCCCTCCTATGATGACATCTGTCAGTGCCTGAGTCACGTCTCATCACTCCTCTGCCTGCAGCCCTTCATGGCTGTCACCTCTCTGGGGGGAAACCCGAAGTCCTCCCTGCAGCCTGCCAGCCTGGCACAACTGGCTCAGTTCCTTTCCTGCCATCCCCTCCTCCCTCTCTCCCCATCCTACCTCTCTCCTTGTCCCCCTCTCCCCGCCCCCCCCCCCCCCACCCCCCCCCCCCCCCCCTCTCTTCTGCTCTCCCCTCTCCCCCCATCCCCCTTCTCCCCCATCCCCCTTCTCCCCCATCCCCCTTCTCCCCATCCCCCTTCTCCCCCCTTCCCCCTCTCCCCTCTCCCCCTTCCCCCTCTTCCCCTTCCACCTCCCCTGTCCCCCTTCTCCCCCCTTCC
>NW_022443230.1:0-3887 GCF_009761245.1 Sapajus apella
AACAATGAGAACACATGGACACAGGGAGGGGAGCACTACACACTGGGGTCAGTTGGGGGGAAATAGGGGAGGGACGGTGGGGGGTGGGAAGCTGGGGAGAGATAGCAAGGGGAGAAATGCCAGATGTAGGTGATGGGGAGGAAGGCAGCAAATCACACTGCCACGTGTGTACCTATGCAACAATCTTGCATGTTCTTCACATGTACCCCAAAACCTAAAATGCAATAAAATAAATAAATGGGAAAAAAAATATTTCCTAACCTAATGGGGTTGTGGTGAAGATCAATCAAGAGCATGCATCAATACTTCTTAGCACTCTTCTTGGCCTGTTGTCCTGTACATGGTAGCTACTATTATTATTATTATTAATGTCATACCTCAAAAACATACCAGCTTTGGGTTGTCTGTTACAACATGGCCATGTTTAGAAGGAATTTTTTTTTTTGTTTTAGACGGAGTCTTGCTCTTGTCACCCAGGCTGGAGTGCAATGGCGCGATATTGGCTCACTGCAATCTCCACCTTCTGGATTCAAGCGATGTTTCTGCCTCTGCCTCCTAAGTAGCTGGGATTACAGGTGGCCACCATCACGCCCAGCTAATTTTTGTATTTTTAGTAGAGACAGGGTTTCATCATGTTGGCCAGGCTTGTCTTGAACTCCTGACCTCAGGTGAACCACCTGCCTTGGCCTCCCAAAGTACTGAGATGACAGGAGTGAGCCACTGTGCCCACCCAGAAATAGATATTTTTCAGGTTTAGAGTAGTTCATTTGTTTGCTTTGGTCCTGGGCATTCGATAAAAAAAAAAGTAGAAGCTCAAAAGCTTACAGGCTGAACCCAGGAAAACAGTAAAAGAGACTAGTTTGAATTTTCAGTGATCTGTTATTATGAGTAGCACTCAAAGATGTCCTGAGGCTAAATCCTTGGTTTAATTGATCAAATCAAATAAATTAAGAATTGAGATTCAATAAATATTTAATACTAAGCATATTTTCAATACTGTGTTAGGATCTTTCCTGTATTGTTTCAATATATATTTTCTAGGAAAAAACTCTAATACAAATTAAACAAATGTGTTTGGTGACAGAAATTATGAAGTTTACTGATAAACATTTGAAGTTTTAGAAATTTTGCTATTTAGGCTGGGCATGGTGGCTCATGCCTATAATCCCAGCACTTTGGGAGGCCAAGGTGGGCAGATCACCTGGATTGGGAGTTCGAGACCAGCCTGACCAACATGGAGAAACCCCCGTCTCTAGTCAAAATACAGAATTAGCCGAGTATAGTGGCACATGCCTATAATCGCAGCTACTCTGGAGGCTGAGGCAGGAGAATGCTTGAACCAAGGAGGCAGAGGTTACAGTGAGTCGAGATCACACCACTGCATTCCAGCCTGGTCAGCAAAAGCAAAACTCCATCTCCAAAAAAAAAAAAAAAGAAATTTTTCTATTGAAGGCTGAACTTTATAGAGGGAAGAAATATCAACTGGTAACTTGCTAAAAATGAAGATAAACCCTAAATAAAGAAAAATCTCTTCCAGCTAAAGAGAAAAGCACTAGAAAGCAGAGAATCTCCTCTCTGATAAAAGGAGAAAGTATATTTTCAATGCATTTTGAGATTGGTCACCTAAAATGATGATGTCCTACATGTCTTTGAAGCAAAGGAAAAAAAGGAAATTGACCAAGGTGTTTTTTCCCCCATTGAAGATAAAAATTAGCAAGCATTTGACTTTCAAGGGAGAGAAAAATAACAATATGGGTATCACTTCCCTCTAGTGGCCAATGAAGATCCCACAAAGCATACCAAGGAGTATCCTGTGGGAAGACTGATGACAATCTTTTGAAGAACATCTTATAGCTTTCAGAGTTCTTCTAAATGTTTTACCTCATTGAATTCTCAAAGTGCTCAATGAGAATTTATCATTCCTGTTTCAAAAGAAGCAGTAGATTCTTAACACAGAACACAATGAAATTCTAAGATTAATACATTGAGAATGGGAAAGCCTCAGATTGAGACCAGATTTTAATAGTAACAAGCTTTCTGAGTTTATTGAGCTTATATAGATGACTTAGAGTAGTCTGGTAGTATCTTAAGGCCTATTACAATTATGAAGTTATGTCAGCTTTTCTGTTTTATATCTAGTCAGTAGCTAAGCTGAGACTTTAGCATTAGTACCATATCATCTGGCTCAGTCCTCTTTTCCCTGGGGCTGTCCCTCTTGAATGGCTTTTTGATATGCATTACTTTAGTCAAGACTTAATGCAATACCCAAGATGAGTCATAATTAAGGATATAAACTCGCTAATGCGATCCACTTAGATTGAGTAGGGACAAAACAGAATGAGTGGGAAAGAGAGTATGGATAATCAGATATTATGAACAGAGTAAAACTTGTGGTAAACTTGATTATAGTTAATGTTTTGCAAATCATGTAGGAAGATGGCAAATGGCATGTTAAATTTCAGCTGTCCTGGGACAAGTCAACAAGTGGCAAATGATGTAAACTTTGTTACATGATATATTCCAAGTTACAAATGGACAAGAGTAGCTTGTACTAGAGAGAAAGGTCTATTTCCTTTACAAATTTGGGAGTTGACAAATTACAAAATGAGTAATAACTAACTACTTTGATGATTTTCAAAGCTGAAACTAGCATTTACTAGATTTTTAAATCAGGAAATTCATTTTATAATATTTCCTGTATTTCACAGTAAATTAGATCTAACTAATAAAAACATACAATGCCAAAATAGAGCATTTATTTTTCCCCCATATGGGTGAATATAGTGTTTGCGTAGCCTTTAAGCTGACCAGTGATGCAAAAGTTTTATTTACCATCTTATTTGCATTGGCTACAGGATGACTTAACATCAATGTGGATGTTTGGCACCTCTACATTTGTTATGGATCTGAGCAACATATTAAATGTCTAAACAGTTACTTGAGAACAATTTCCAACAGACACTGCATTTCAACTCAGGTTCTGATGTAATAAAATATTAGACATATTTTATTTTTTTTTTCATCTAGTCTCTCCCCTATGTTGGTGACCTCAAGTAGTAAATATAATTTTAATGGTAGAAAACCCTATTTAATGCATGGAAACATCTCAATGAATTCCATTTCCATTTGTGTAGCTTTGTTCTAACTTATCGCTCAGGCATTCTACAGCTCTCCTGGGAAAAGACAGCCCTTGTTGTTTCTCAATTTTCAGACTCCGCACAAGGAATTGCTAAGTTTATGAAGTCAGTCACAAGAGGTATATTCAGATTAAATGGATTGTTTTGGACAGTTCAGTTCTTGGATTATGTCATATTTTGTTGAACTATTATGCACGGTCTTCAGTTTACTCATAGTTCTTTAGAGCAAAGGGAAATATAACAAAGTCTGCATAATTTAATTGCTCTTATTCTAAATACTATTCAAATTATTTCTTTAATAATTGCATATATGCTGGAGAGGATGTGGAGAAATAGGAACACTTTTGCACTGTTGGTGGGAGTGTAAATTAGTTCAACCATTGTGGAAGACAGTGTGGCGATTCCTCAAGGACCTAGAAATAGAAATTCCATTTGACCCAGCAATCCCATTACTGGGTATATATTCAAAGGATTACAAATCGTTCTACTATAAGGACACGTGTACACGAATGTTCATTGCAGCACTGTTTGCAATAGCAAAGACCTGGAACCAACCCAAATGCCCATCGACGATAGACTGGATAGGGAAAATGTGGCACATATACACCATGGAATATTATGCAGCCATCAAAAACGATGAGTTTGGGTCCTTTGTAGGGACATGGATGAACCTGGAAACCATCATTCTCAGCAAACTGACAGAAGAGCAGAAGATCAAACACCGCATGTTCTCACTCATAGGCGGGTGTT
>NW_022443231.1:0-3886 GCF_009761245.1 Sapajus apella
CCCCAGCATTGTTATGTCTTTTAAGCCTCTTTCAATCTCCAAGTTTGTTGGCTGGGTGAGTGCTCACACCTGTAATCCTGATGTGATAGGATCATTTAAGTTCAGAGGTTTGAGACCAACCTGGACAACACAGGGAGACTCCTGTCTCTGCAAAACCTATTTTTTTTTAAAGTCCACCCAGGTTGCAGTGCAGTGGTGTGATCTCAGCTCACCGCAACCTTCGCCTCCTGGGTTCAAGCCATTCTTCTGCCTCATCCTCCCAACTAGCTGAGATTACAGGCACATGGGACCATGCCCAGCTAATTTTTGTACTTTTAATAGAGCTGGGGTTTCACCATATTGGCCTGGCTGTCCTCAAACTCCTGACCTCAGGTGATCTGCCCACCTCAGTCTCTCAAAGTGCAAAGATTGGGATCACAGGTGTGAACAACCGTGCCTGGCCAAAAACTAAAATTTTAAAAAAGACACAATCTACAAATTTCTCCTCTATCCCTTTTCCCTTTTTTTTTTCTTTTTTTTTTTTGGAGACAGAGTCTTGCTCTGTCACCCAGGCCAGAGTGCAATGGCACAATGTCAGTCCACTGCAAGCTCCAACTCCCAGGTTCAAGTGATTCTTTTGCTTCAGCCTCCTGAAGAGCTGGAATTACAGGCATGTGTTACCACAGTTGGCTAACTTTTGCATTTTTCATAGAAATGGGGTTTCTCCATGTTGGTCAGGCTGGTCTCAAACTCCTGATCTTGTGATCTGCCCACCTTGACCTCCCAATGTGCTGGGATTACAGGCCTGAGCCACCTTGCCTGGCCTCTCCCTTTTCCTTTCTATGGATTTTGGAAGAGTCCACACTGTTGGGCCTGTAGCATTTCTCAAAGTCTGAATTTCCCTGGTGCAGGTGAACCCATTCTCTGTCTTTTGTATTTGTGGCATATTTGCAGCCGGATTTATGCTCAACCTATTAGATTAGAGTTTGATCATGTTGGCAAGATTCAGTGGGTGATGTGATTGATCTCTTATTGGTGATGAATTCTATCCTATTGTCTCTCTTATTTTGTTAGTTTTTTAAATTAGCTTTTTAGAAATAGGGGTCTCATTTTGTCACCCAGGCTGGAGTGCAGTGACTCCACCATAGCTCCCTGAAGCCTCAAATTCCTGGACTCAAGTGATCTGCACACCTCAGCCTCCTGAGTAGCTGAGACCACACACCATCACACCCAAATTTTTTTCTTTTTTGAGATGAAGTCTCACTCTGTCGCCCAGGCTGGAGTACAGTAGCGTGATCTCAGCTCATTGCAAGCTCTGCCTCCCAGGTTAATGCAATTCTCCTGCCTCAGCACTGTACGTAGGTGGAATTATAGGCACCCAGCAGCACACCCAGCTAATTTTCATATTTTTAGTAGAGATGGGCTTTCACCATGTCGGTCAGGCTGGTCTGGAACTCCTGGCCTCAAGTGATCTGCCTGCCACAGCCTCCCCAAGTGCTGGGATTACAGATGTGTGCCATTGCACCGCACCTGGCCAATGTCTAGCCTTTTTTTTTTTAGACTGAGTGTTGTTTTGTCACCCAGGCTGGAGTGCAGTGGCGCAATCTCAGCTCGCTGCAATCTCTGCCTCCTGGGTTCAAGCGATTCTGCTGCCCAGCCTCCTGAGTAGCTGGAATTACAGGCACTCACTACCACGCCTAGCTAATTTTTATATTTTTGGTAGAGACGGGGTTTCATATTGGCCAGGCTGGTCTTGAACTGACCTAGTGATCCACCCACCTCGGCCTCCCAAAGTGCTGGGATTCCAGGCATGAGCCACCACGCCTAGTACCTAATTCCTATTCCCTGGTCATGGATGGGAGCTATGGAAGCTTTCCCCAGAATACATGCTGGCCCCATCAGAACAACAGGGTTCAGTCTCCTAAGAGATGTTCCTCTGTTTGTGCTACACACCCAAATAATCTATCTCAGTCCACTGTCAGACAACTTCCAGGAATGACAGTGGCTGTAGTCTAGCTGGAAAAACACTGAAGTAGGAGTCAGCAGACCCAGGACTCTTTTGACTCAGCCACTAACAACTTAATGTGGCCTTGGGGGAAAAAAAAAAAAAAGCTGGAGTGACCATGCCTGTAATCCCAGCACTTTGGGAGGTCGATGTGGGAGGATTGCTTGAGCCCAGGAGTTTGAGAGCAGCCTGGGCAACATAGCAAGAGCCCATCTCTACAAAAAAATTTCAAAAAATTTTCCAGGCCTGGCAGTGTCCCCCTGTAGTCCCAGCTACTCGGGAGGATCACTTGAGTCCTGGAGGTCAAGACTGCAGTGAGCCAAGGTCATGCCACTGCACTCAAGCTTGGGCTTCAAAGTGAGACACTGTCTCAGAAAAAAAAAAAAAAAAAAAAAACTGGAGCTTTTGTTTCACATTTGTAAAAGGTAAATGATATTATCTCCTTCATGGAGTTACTGTGAAGATGGAAATACAATTATTTCTTTTTCCTCTCATTTTAGAAATACAATGAGATAGGCATAGTGGCCAGGTGAGGTGGCTCATGACTGTAATCACAGCACTTTGGGAGGCTGAGGTAGGTGGATCACCTGAGGTCAGGAGTTCCAGACCAGCCTGGCCAACATGGTGAAACACTGACTCCACTGAAATTACAAAAATTAGCCCAGCGCGGTGGCACGTGCCTACAATCTCATCTACTCTGGAAGCTGAGGCAGGAGAATTGCTTGAACCCAGGAGGTGGAGGTTGTAGTGAGCCGAGATCATCCCACTGCACTCCAGCCTAGGAAACAGAGCAAGACTCCATCTCAAAAACAAACAAACAAACAAAAAAACCCGATGTGGTGGCTCATCCCCGTAATCTCAGCACTTTGGGAGGCCGAGTTGAATGGATCACCTGAGGTCAGCAGTTCAAGACCAGCCTGACCAACATGCAGAAACCCCACCTCTACTAAAAATACAAAATTAGCCAAGCGTGGTGGCATGTGCCTGTAATCCCAGCTACTTGGGAGGCTGAGGCAGGAGAATTGCTTCAACCTGGGAAGCAGAGGTTGCAGTGAGACGAGATTGCACTCCAGCATGGACAACAAGAAGGAAACTCCGTCTCAAAAATAATAATAATAATTAGATAGGCATAGGCCCAGCACGTCGGTGGGATTCGAACCCCTGCGCCTTGAGCGGAGGGGACACTTGGAGAGAAAAGCTGGGTCCCAGGTTTCCAGGCCTCGGGAGACCCAAACCTGTACTGCGGGTTTTTGGGCCGATGGGGGAAGTGGTGCCCCGAGGCCCCCCAGTGTCCCGGGAACAAAGGCTGAGTGTTTGCTCTGTGGCTGAAGGGACAATGCCGCCCCCTGCAGTTCTGTCACCGCGGGGGTTGGGGGTGCACTCCTCTCCAGTGCAGTTTCCTGGTTCTCTGGCCAAGCCCTCTGACCTCCGAAGTAGACCCTCGTTGGGGGGCGGGCCAGGGGACAGCACGAGGTCCCCATCGGGTGTCTGCCAGCCCTGGGTGCCATGTCCTGAGCAGCTCTGCTGTCAGTTACTTAAACATGTGTGTGGCACTTTCTGGCTGCCAGGCGCTCAGCAGCATGCAGGTAACCAAAACGGTTCCTTACAATGGCCTGTGAGGGAGGGGCAGCCTCACAGAGTCACCTGCTGGAGGGAGGTGCTGCTGGGGTGGGGTTGGGTGTGGCTGCTGCGTGCCAGGAGTGGCGGCCCCGCCGAGGGCACCTCCATCTGGAAGCTCTGGCCCGTCGCAGTGCAGTCCACAGGTTCCAGGTGGAGCTGTGGGGGCAGCCTGAGGGCGGGAAGGCTCCCGGGGGTCAAATTAATAGAAGGTGCCTGTTCCAGGGACCCCAGGGCGAGGTTTCCAGGCAGAGGGAAGCCCGGGGCCGGTTGTCATGTGGGTGT
>NW_022443232.1:0-2536 GCF_009761245.1 Sapajus apella
TAAAATAAAATAAATAAAAATAAATTTAAAACAAGTTGCATTTACTCAGGATGAATGAACGCTGCTCAGGGGCCGGGCACGGTGGCTCATGCCTCTCATCCCAGCACTTTGAGAAGCCGAGGTGGGCGGGTCACCCGAGGTCGGGAGTTCGAGACCAGCCTGGGCAACACGGAGAAACCCCGTCTCTACTAAAAATGCAAAATTAGCTGGATGCGGAGGTGGGCCCCTGTCATCCCAGCTACTCGGGAGGCCGAGGCAGGAGGATCGCTTGAACCCGGGACGTGGAGGCTGCGGTGAGCCGAGATCTGTCTCCCAACAAAAACACAAAACACACAAACAAAAAACAACCGGAAAAACAAGAACCAGGCACGAGGGCTGTTTGCAGAAGTCAACTCTCGCTCTGAGATTTTAATCTTTCAAGGGGGAAAAAAAAAATGACCGTTTCTGCATAGGACAGTAAACAGGAGAGATTTGGAATGTCCGCCTGGGGGGTGCCTGGTGGGTCCCCGCCCCGCATGGGAAAATAACTTGATTTCTGTTGTTGTTTTAATGCACGTTCAGGAGCAGACCGCCGTCTGCGGGAAGGCCACGTGAAGTCGGGGAGTCCGTCCTGCCGCCAGTCATTAGCGTGGGTTTTACGGTTGGTCGTTAAAACGCCGGGTCAAACGCTTGCAGAGTTATTAAACAGCCACACACACACACACACACACACACACACACACACACACACACACGTGGAGGCGCTGGGCTTTCGGCTTTGCAGAGGGATGAATGAATGCCTGGCTGTGTTGCCGGCTTCTCCTGAGCCTCGGGGTCCCCCTTGGGAAATACTTTCGAAGAAGAAACGGGGCCCCGTGTCCCCTCTGTGGGTTTCCTGGATGGAAGACGGGGCGTGCACACGGTGTCTTTAGTCATCCCCAGAAACCCACGTGTTTCCCCCCCCCAGATGTCATCATTATGTCTCCGTGGTGATGGGGAGACCCAGAACATGTCCAACGTTAGTAAAGGGACGTTTCTCGTCGGACGTGGCCTGGATTCACGGGACATGATGGCGTCGTGGACTTGTGGCCTGGCGTCTTGGGAAGGAGTTCATTCGCTTTTTATTTTATTTTATTATTATTTTTTTTTTTCACTCAGAAACCCACAGGGATACGGGGCTTTGGGGGTCAGGGGTGATTTCAAATTCTTGTCTGGGAATTGCAGCCGGACCGGTGGTGGAGAAAACGAGTCACACGACCAAGTGGAGAAGAAGTGGCTTTTCACGGGGCCGGGAACTGTGGCAGCCTCATGTGTGGACAAGCAGCCTCACCTAAAAAGGCAATCCTAGCCCGGTGGGGGGGTCGTGACAATCCTAGCCCAGTGGGGGGGTCGTGACTGTCACCCCAGCCCTTTGGGAGGCTGAGGCGGGCGGATCACCTGAGGTCGGGAGTTTGAGACCAGCCTGGCCAACATGGTGAAACCCCGTCTGTACTAAAAATACAAAAATTAGCCGGGCGTGGTGGCGGGTGCCTGTCATCCCAGCTACTCGGGAGGCTGAGGCAGGAGATTCGCTTGAACCCGGGAGGCAGAGGTTGCAGGGAGCCGGGATCACGCCCCTGCACTCCAGCCTGGGTAACACAGTGAGACTCCATCACAAAATAAAATTAAAAAAAAGAACATCGTGGCTCTTTTAGAGGCTGACAGTGTCAGAGGTGTACGTGTGGCAGGTCATGAGCGTAGGTGGGGGTCTAAGGGTTGTTCTAGAATGTACCATGTGTGTTATTTACACATAGATGGCAGTCAGGAGCAGGAATATTATGCAGCCATCAAAAAGGATGATGAGTTCGTGTCCTTTGTGGGGACATGGATGAACCTGGAAACCATCATTCTCAGCAAACGGACAGAAGAGCAGAAGATCAAACACCGCATGTTCTCACTCATAGGCGGGTGTTGAACAATGAGAACACATGGACACAGGGAGGGGAGCACTACACACTGGGGTCACTTGGGGGGAAATAGGGGAGGGACGGTGGGGGGTGGGGAGCTGGGGAGAGGTAGCAGGGGGAGAAATGCCAGATGTAGGTGATGGGGAGGAAGGCAGCAAATCCCACTGCCACGTGTGTACCTATGCAACCATCCCGCATGTTCTTCACATGTACCCCTAAAACCTAACATGCAATTAAAAAAGAAACGTTTAACGCTTTACGTCCAGCCCTGGCTCTTTCCACTATGATCCCTGAGTTTTAAGTTCTCCTTCCTCATCTTCTCCGTCCGCCGGCGGAGAGGAGGGGGTCTCGCTCCGCGGCACCGCAGCGTGGCCAAGCTCCGTGGCCCCCGAGCTGCGTGTGCGTGTCTGTAGGTGGTCGGGTCAGCGGGGCCTCCACAGGCACGTTAGAGCCAATGACACATATAAATCATCGGAGCAGTCACGGCACGACACATCTGACTTTTTATGAGGTTTTAACAACCTCCCCAGAGACACGGGTGTGAATTCTGGACGGGGCTGCGTGTTCCTGCCTTCCCCTCCGCCTGTAGAAGGCGGCCGTTCTTGGTTTTG
>NW_022443232.1:2636-3886 GCF_009761245.1 Sapajus apella
TTTTCCTTTTTTTTTTTTAAAACGTCTGGTTTGGGCAGGAAATATAAAGGTTGTAATTCCTGCAGAGGAGTCGTCAAGGAATGAGCCTTCTGGGCGCGAAAGGAAGACCACCCTCGTGCGCCTTGGGCTTGGGAGGATCGGGTCCTGTTTCTTCTTCGTTTCTTCTTGACATGGAGTCTCGCTCTGTGGCCCGGGCTGGAGGGCCGTGGGGTAATCTCGGCTCACGGCAGCCTCCGCCTCCCGGGTTCAAGGGATTCTCCTGCCTCAGCCTCCTGAGTACCTGGGGTTACAGGCACCCACCAGCACACCCGGCTAATTTTTGTATTTTTAGTAGAGACGGGGTTTCACCTTGTTGGCCAGGCTGGTCTCGAACTCCTGACCTCAGGTGATCCACCTGCCTCGGCCTCCTGAGTACCTGGGGTTACAGGCACCGGCCACCACCCCAGCTCATTTTTGTATTTTTAGTAGACTGAGGGTTTCACCATGTTGGCCAGGCTGGTCTCGAACTCCCGACCTCAGGTGATTCCCCCGCCTCAGCCTCCCAGGCTGCTGGGATGACAGGTCTGAGCCCCCATGCCCGGCCTGGTCTAGAACTGCTGACCTCAGGTGATCCACCTGCCTCATCCTCCTGAGGAGGTGGGACTACAGGTGCCCACCAGCACACCCAGCTAATTTTTGTATTTTTAGTAGAGACAGGGTTTCACCTTGTTGGCCAGGCTGGCCTTGAACTGCTGACCTCAGGTGATCCACCTGCCTCAGCCTCCTGAGTTCCTGGGGTTACAGGCACTGGCCACCACCCCGGCTAATTTTTGTATTTTTAGTAGAGACGGGGTTTCACCTTGTTGGCCAGGCTGGCCTTGAACTGCTGACCTCAGGTGATCCACCTGCCTCAGCCTCCTGAGTTCCTGGGGTTACAGGCACCGGCCACCACCCCAGCTAATTTTTGTATTTTTAGTAGACTTGGGGTTTCTCCATGTGGGCCAGGCTGGACTTGAACTCCCGACCTCAGGTAATCTGCCCGCCTCGGCCCCCCAAAGTGCTGGGGTGACAGGCATGAGCCACCACGCCCGACCTAAGTATTATATTTTTTATTAGAGATGGGGTTTCTCCATGTGGGCCAGGCTGATCTCGAACTCCCGACCTCAGGTGATCCACCTGCCTCAGCCTCCCAGACTGCTGGGATGACAGGTCTGAGCCCCCATGCCCGGCCTGGTCTAGAACTGCTGACCTCAGGTGATCCACCTGCCTCA
>NW_022443233.1:0-3863 GCF_009761245.1 Sapajus apella
TTTTTTTTTTTTTGAGACGGAATCTCATTCTGTTTCCCAGGCTGGAGTGCAGTGGGACAGTCGTGGCTCACTACAGCCTCCGCCTCCCGGGCTCAAGGGATTCTCCTACCTCAGCCCCTTGAGTAGCTGGGATTACAGGCACCCGCCACCACACCAGCTAATTATTTTATTTTTAGTAGAGACAGGGTTTCACCATTTTGGCCAGGCTGGTCTCGAACTCCTGACCTCAAGTGATCAACCTGCCTTGGCCTCCCAAAGTGCTGGGATTACAGATGTGAGCCACCATGCCTGGCTGATTTTTTAATGTTATGTCGCATATATACCAGTCGAAATAAGCAAATTTATACTTTTTTGATTTGTTATTTTATTTAACAAATAATTATTTTTGTTTTATTCACTTCTGATCATTCTCATTTTAACAGCTGCTACTGCTTCATTATTTTGAGGACCTGTAATTCATTTAACCACTTTTCTAATTTTAAATTATGTCTGTTCTATTTAGAGAACTCTTAGGAGTGACACTAGTGAATCAGGAGAGTGTAAGTCTCTTCCTGGTACCCACCATATATTCACTTTGTGTTTAGCTAAAAGTGCTGCTAGATTGTGGCCCTGGTTTTATTATGGCTTTGCAAGCCCTGTTAACCATTCTAAAAAGAGTTGAAATTTTGGGAGGCTAGAGCCGGTGGATCACTTGAGGCCAGGACTTTGAGACCAGCCTGGCCAACATGGTGAAATCCCGCCTCTACTAAAAATACAGAAAATTAGCCAGGCATGGTGGCATGTGCCCATAGTCTCAGCTACTGGAGAGGTTGAGGCAGGAGACTCGCTTGAACCCGGGAGGTGGAGGTTGCAGTGAGCCGAGATTGCGCCGCTGTACTCCAGCCTGGGCGACACAACAAGACTTTGTGTCAAAAAAAAAAAAAGTTAAAGACAGAGTTTCAGGATGAATTTTATTATTTGCAGCTAACTGTAGGATTTGTATAATACTAATTTATGCCAGTATGCCAGTTAAACTCCAGAAATAAATCCAGAGTACTCAGCATTGCATGTATTTCTCTTGGTTTTCTGAAGGTTTTGTGGTGGTGTTGAGTGCAGTTATAGTATACAAAATAGTACTAATGTTATTATGGTTATTTATGTCTTATGAAACCCTCCTGATTGGAGCATTTTCTTCAGTGATTATAATGTTAGAAAAAATGAATAATTATTTATGGTTTTGTGATCCTAAGCCAACTGTTGTTTCTGTTATATTTGTGTTCGTATTTTTATGTGTATGGTTAAAAGTTTATAGGGGCCACCACAGTGGCTCACGGTGGTAGTCCCAGCACTTTGGGAGGACTGAGGCAGGGAGATTACTTGAGCCCAGGAATTCAAGACTGTTCTGGGCAACAGAGCGGGACCCTGTCTCAATAGAAAAGAAGGTGTGTAGGTATAAAGTGAAATCTTGTTTTAATATACATACTTTCAAAAAAGAAAGCATGAATGTTTTTGTGTTTGCACTTCCCTCAGATCCTTATCCAAGGCTAAGCCTGGGAGACTTCCTTTAGAAGCTTGAATTAAGAGAGACTTCTGGCCGGGCGCGGTGGCTCAAGCCTGTAATCCCAGCACTTTGGGAGGCCGAGGCGGGTGGATCACGAGGTCAAGAGATCGAGACCATCCTGGTCAACATGGTGAAACCCCGTCTCTACTAAAAATACAAAAAATTAGCTGGGCATGGTGGCACGTGCCTGTAATCCTAGCTACTCAGGAGGTTGAGGCAGGAGAATTGCCTGAGCCCAGGAGGTGGAGGCTGCGGTGAGCCGAGATCGCGCCATTGCACTCCAGCCTGGGTAACAAGAGCGAAACTCCGTCTCAAAAAAAAAAAAATAAAATAAATAAATAAATAAATAAATAATTACCCATAATTTCATCATCCTAACACAATGTTTTTTTTTTTTTGAGACGGAATCTCATTCTGTTTCCCAGGCTGGAGTGCAGTGGGACAGTCGTGGCTCACTACAGCCTCCGCCTCCCGGGCTCAAGGGATTCTCCTACCTCAGCCCCTTGAGTAGCTGGGATTACAGGCACCCGCCACCACACCAGCTAATTATTTTATTTTTAGTAGAGACAGGGTTTCACCATTTTGGCCAGGCTGGTCTCGAACTCCTGACCTCAAGTGATCAACCTGCCTTGGCCTCCCAAAGTGCTGGGATTACAGATGTGAGCCACCATGCCTGGCTGATTTTTTAATGTTATGTCGCATATATACCAGTCGAAATAAGCAAATTTATACTTTTTTGATTTGTTATTTTATTTAACAAATAATTATTTTTGTTTTATTCACTTCTGATCATTCTCATTTTAACAGCTGCTACTGCTTCATTATTTTGAGGACCTGTAATTCATTTAACCACTTTTCTAATTTTAAATTATGTCTGTTCTATTTAGAGAACTCTTAGGAGTGACACTAGTGAATCAGGAGAGTGTAAGTCTCTTCCTGGTACCCACCATATATTCACTTTGTGTTTAGCTAAAAGTGCTGCTAGATTGTGGCCCTGGTTTTATTATGGCTTTGCAAGCCCTGTTAACCATTCTAAAAAGAGTTGAAATTTTGGGAGGCTAGAGCCGGTGGATCACTTGAGGCCAGGACTTTGAGACCAGCCTGGCCAACATGGTGAAATCCCGCCTCTACTAAAAATACAGAAAATTAGCCAGGCATGGTGGCATGTGCCCATAGTCTCAGCTACTGGAGAGGTTGAGGCAGGAGACTCGCTTGAACCCGGGAGGTGGAGGTTGCAGTGAGCCGAGATTGCGCCGCTGTACTCCAGCCTGGGCGACACAACAAGACTTTGTGTCAAAAAAAAAAAAAGTTAAAGACAGAGTTTCAGGATGAATTTTATTATTTGCAGCTAACTGTAGGATTTGTATAATACTAATTTATGCCAGTATGCCAGTTAAACTCCAGAAATAAATCCAGAGTACTCAGCATTGCATGTATTTCTCTTGGTTTTCTGAAGGTTTTGTGGTGGTGTTGAGTGCAGTTATAGTATACAAAATAGTACTAATGTTATTATGGTTATTTATGTCTTATGAAACCCTCCTGATTGGAGCATTTTCTTCAGTGATTATAATGTTAGAAAAAATGAATAATTATTTATGGTTTTGTGATCCTAAGCCAACTGTTGTTTCTGTTATATTTGTGTTCGTATTTTTATGTGTATGGTTAAAAGTTTATAGGGGCCACCACAGTGGCTCACGGTGGTAGTCCCAGCACTTTGGGAGGACTGAGGCAGGGAGATTACTTGAGCCCAGGAATTCAAGACTGTTCTGGGCAACAGAGCGGGACCCTGTCTCAATAGAAAAGAAGGTGTGTAGGTATAAAGTGAAATCTTGTTTTAATATACATACTTTCAAAAAAGAAAGCATGAATGTTTTTGTGTTTGCACTTCCCTCAGATCCTTATCCAAGGCTAAGCCTGGGAGACTTCCTTTAGAAGCTTGAATTAAGAGAGACTTCTGGCCGGGCGCGGTGGCTCAAGCCTGTAATCCCAGCACTTTGGGAGGCCGAGGCGGGTGGATCACGAGGTCAAGAGATCGAGACCATCCTGGTCAACATGGTGAAACCCCGTCTCTACTAAAAATACAAAAAATTAGCTGGGCATGGTGGCACGTGCCTGTAATCCTAGCTACTCAGGAGGTTGAGGCAGGAGAATTGCCTGAGCCCAGGAGGTGGAGGCTGCGGTGAGCCGAGATCGCGCCATTGCACTCCAGCCTGGGTAACAAGAGCGAAACTCCGTCTCAAAAAAAAAAAAATAAAATAAATAAATAAATAAATAAATAATTACCCATAATTTCATCATCCTAACACAATGTTTTTTTTTTTTT
>NW_022443234.1:0-2003 GCF_009761245.1 Sapajus apella
GTCACTCTGGAATATCCAAACGCAGATTTTAGAAGAAACGTGTTTGTAACTCGCTGAATCGAAACACAGATGCAACTTCCATAGGTGAGCGAACACAAAGCAGAGCAGTTTGAACTCGTTGTCTCTCCTGTTTTTTAAAGGCAGTCTTACTGCTAGTTCTCATATGCTTGTATATGGATGGAAATATCTGTTTCCTGATTCTAAAAGGAAAGCATTACTGAACTGCTGCACACACACATCAGTTTAACTCTGTAAGTTGATTCTACAGCTTAACAACCATTCTGCTAGATAGCTGCGTTTTTGTTTTAGACCAAGATATTTCTCATTTCAGCCTATAGTCACAGTGACTCTGGCATATCCAAATGCAGCTGTTAGAAGAAACAGGTTTCTAACACGCTGAATCTCAACATTGATTGAAATTCCTAAGATGAGTGAACACAAAGCTGAGCAGTTTGAACGAGATGTTTCTCCTGTGTTTTAAAGGCAGTCTTACTGCGAGTTCTTATATGCCTGTATATGTCTGGGAATATCTGTTTCCAGATTCTCCAAAGAAAGGATTTCAGAACTGCTGCACAGACACATCAGTTTACCCCTGTAAGTTGATTGTACAGATTGACAACCATTCTGCTAGATAGCTGCGATTTTGTTTTAGAGCAAGATATTTCTCATAACATCCTATAGTCTAATTCACTCTGGAATATCGAAACGCAGATTATAAAAGAAAAGTGTTTCTAACTCGCTGAATCTAAACATAGTAGCAACTTCCTAAGGTGAACGAACACAAAGCAGAGTAATTTGAAATAGACGTTTCTCCTGTGTTTTAAATGCAGTCTTACTGCAAGTTCTTATATGCCTGTAAACGGCTGGAAATATCTGTATCCAGATTCTCCAAAGAAAGGATTTCTGAATTGCTGCACACACAGATCACTTTAACTCTGTAAGTTGATTCTTCTGCTTAACAACCATTATGCTAGATAGCTCCGTTTTCGTTTAAGAGCAAGATATTTCTCATTACAGCCTATAGCCTCACTCACTCTGGAATATCCAAACGCAGCTTTTAGAAGAAACGTGTTTGTAACTCGCTTAATCTGAACATAGATGCCACTTGCTAAGGTGAGCAAACACAAAGCAGAGCAGTTTGAACTCGACGTCTCTCCTGTGTTTTAAGGGCAGTCTTACTGCTAGTTCTCATATGCCTGTATATGGCTGGAAATATCTGTTTCCAGATTCTCCAAAGAATAAGTTTCTGAACTGCTGCACACACACATTAGTTTAACTCTGTAAATTGATTCTACATCTTAACAACCAATCTCCTAGAGAGCTGCATTTTTGTTTTAGAGCAATATATTTCTCATTACTGAATATAGTCTAATTCACTGTGGAATATCAAAACGTAGCTTTTAGAAGAAGCTTGTTTCTAACTCGCTGAATCTAAACATAGATGCAACTTCCTAAGGTGAACGAACAAAAAGCAGAGCAGTTTCAAATAGACATTACTCCTGTGTTTTAAATGCAGTCTTACTGCAAGTTCTTATATGCCTGTATACGTCTGGAAATATCTCCTTCCCTATTGTGCAAAGAAAGGATTTCTGAACTGCTGCACTTACACATCAGTTTAACTCTGTAAGGTGATTGTACAGCTTAACAACCATTCTGCTAGATAGCTGAGTTTTTGTTTTAGAGCAACATATTTCTGTTAACAGCCTATAGTCTCAGTCACTCTGGAATATGCAAACGCAGCTTTTAGAAGAAACGTGTTTGTAACTCGCTTAATCTGAACATAGATGCCGCTTGCTAAGGTGAGCAAACACAAAGCAGAGCAGTTTGAACGAGATGTTTCTCCTGTGTTTTAAAAGCAGTCTTAGTGCTAGTTCTTATATGCCTGTATATGGTTGGAAATATCTGTTTCCAGATTCTACAAAGAAAGGATTTCTGAACTGCTGCACACACACATCACTTTAGCTCTGTAAGTTGATTCTTCAGCTTAACAACCATTATACTAG
>NW_022443234.1:2013-3886 GCF_009761245.1 Sapajus apella
GCAGTCTTACTGCTAGTTCTTATATGCCTGTGTATTCCTGGAAATATCTGTTTCAAGATTATCCAAAGAAAAGATTTCTGAACTGCTGCACACACACATCAGTTTAGCTCTATAAGTTGATTGTACAGCTTGGCAAACATTCTGCTAGATAGCTGCCTTTTTTTTGTAGAGCAAGATATTTCTGATTACATCTTATAGTCTCATTCACTAAGGAAAATCCAAACGGAGATTTCAGAAGAAACGTGTTTTTAACTCGCTGAATCTAAACAAAGATGCAACTTCCTAAGGTGAACGAACACAAAGCAGAGCAGTTTGAACTAGACTTTTCTCCCGTGTTTTAAACGCAGTCTCACGGCTAGTTTTTATACGCCTGTACATGGCTGGAAATATCTGTTTCCAGGTTCTCCAAAGAAAGGATTTCTGAACTGCTACACACACATCAGTTTAACTGAGTAAGTTGACTGTACAGCTTGACAACCATTCTGCTAGATAGCAGCGTTTTTCTTTTAGAGCAAGATTCTTCTCTTTACAGCCTACAGTCTCAGTCACTGTGGAATATCAAAACGCAGCTTTTAGAAGAAGCTTGTTTCTAACTCTTTGAATCTAAACATAGATGCAACATCCTAAGGTGAGTGAACACAAAACAGAGCAGTTTGAAAGAGATGTTTCTCCTGTGTTTTAAACGCAGTCTTACTGCCAGTTCTTATATGCCTGCATATGCCTGGAGATATCTGTTTCCAGATTATCCAAAGAAAGGATTTCTGAACTGCTGCACACACACATCAGTTTATCTCTGTAAGTTGATTGTACAGTTTGACAACCATTCTGCTAGATAGCAGCGTTTTTGTTTTAGAGCAAGATATTTCTCATTACAGCGTCTACTGTCAGTCACTCTGGAATATCCAAAAGAACTTTTAGAAGAAATGTGTTTCTAACTCGCTGAAATTAAACATAGATGCAAATTCCTAAGGTGAACGAACAAAAAGCAGAGCAGTTTCAAATAGACATTACTCCTGTGTTTTAAATGCAGTCTTACTGCAAGTTCTTATATGCCTGTATACGTCTGGAAATATCTCCTTCCCTATTGTGCAAAGAAAGGATTTCTGTACTGCTGCACAAACACATCAGTTTAACTCTGTGAGTTGATTGTACAGATTGACAACCATTCTGCTAGATAGCTGCGTTTTTGTTTTTGAGCAAGATATTTCTCATTACATCCTATAGTCTAATTCACTCTGGAATATCCAAACGCAGGTTATAAAAGAAACGTGTTTCTAACTCGCTGAATCTAAACATAGAGGCAACGTCCTAAGGTGAATGAACACAAAGCAGAGCAGTTTGAAATAGACGTTTCTCCTGAGTTTTAAATGCACTCTTACTGCAAGTTCTTATATGCCTGTAAATGGCTGAAAATATCTGTTTCCAGATTCTCCAAAGAAAGGATTTCTGAACTGCTGCACACACAGATCACTTTAACTCTGTAAGTTGATTCTTCAGCTTAACAACCATTATGCTAGATAGCTCCGTTTTTGTTTTAGAGCAAGATATTTCTCATTACAGCCTATAGCCTCATTCACTCAGGAGTATCCAAACGCAGCTTTTAGAAGAAACGTGTTTCTAACTCGCTGAATCTAAACATAGATGCAACTTCCTAACGTGAACGAACACTAAGCAGAGCAGTTTGAACTAGACGTTTCTCCTGTGTTTTAAACGCAGTGTTGCTGCTCGTTGTTGTGTGCCTGTATACGGCTGTAAATATCTGTTTCCAGATTCTCCAAAGAAAGGGTTTCTTAACTGCTGTACACACATATTAGTTTAACTCTGTAAATTGATTCTACGGCTTAACAACTATTCTCCTAGAGAGCTGCGTTTT
>NW_022443235.1:0-3885 GCF_009761245.1 Sapajus apella
ATTTATTTTTTTATTTTATTTATTTTATTCCATCCCCATAGAGACTGCCAAAAATTTCCAATGCCGACTATATTTCCAGTCCTCATGGCGGGGTATTGGGAAAAGTTTTCAATTAGCAATAATTGGGCCTTGGACAAACCTCATTGGCTACAACACTGCCACTGTGCAAAGCTATATTTTTGTATTTTTAGTAGAGACTGGGTTTCACAATGTTGGCCATGCTGCTGTCCAACTCCTGGCCTCAAGTGATCTGCCCTCCTCGGCCACTCAGTGTGCTGGGATTAAGTAATCATATCTGTGATCCCAGTTCATTAACATACAAATAGGATTACTTAATGTTTGTTTATATAGGTTATTAAGAACAGTGTTGTCTCTTATAAAGGATTGTGATCAGTTTGTGTCAGGCTATTAGTATTGTTACTTTTTTATGTCACCATTGATTTTAACAGTAATTTATGAGTGTACTATTATCTTTAAAGTAAAACATTTTTAAATTAAGAATGCTTTTTGCTTAAAGTACTGGTATATATTTATAAGTTTTGGGTCTTTATTTAGTTATTAACTTGTTCTTGCAACCATAAATATTTTATAACCAAAGGTGCTCAATCCCTAAATATATAATCCAACAAATTTAACCTCTGTGTGCGTGTGTGTGTGTGTGTGTGTGTGTGAGAGAGAGAGAGAGAGAGAGAGAGAGACAGGGTCTGACTCTGTCTCCCATGCTTGAGTGCAGTGGTGCAATCATGGCTGGCTCACTGTGGCCTCAAACTCCTGGGCACAAGTGATCCTCCCACCTCAGTCTCCTGGGTAGCTGGGACCACAGGCATGCGCCACCATGCCAGCTAATTTTTATAGTTTTTTTAGACATGAGGATCTCGATATTTTCCCAGGCTGCTCTTGAACTCCTTATCTCAAGTGATCCTCCCGCCTTGGCCTTCCAGAGTGCTGGGATGACACTCATGAGCCCTGCACCCTGCCCAGATTTAGCTTTTTCTAAAGCTTTTATTTAAAATAAAGTCACTGTGGTTAAGATGTCTCTGACGGTTTTGCATTTTAAGTGCAAAGACTATGTTGAGTGAATTTTTCCATCAGCTGTAAAATGTGCATCCATGTTTATTTCATTCCTATGGTTTCCAATTAATTGTCCCTTCTTCCTTTTTAGAAACACAGGCGCTAGTGGGCTCCGTGTCAGTTTGCATTTCCAGAACGATGGCACTGAACACTCTGCGCTCCGACTTCAAGTGGTGCAGAGGGACGGCCGCCAGAGGGCGCGCGTCCTCCGCCAGGGCTGTGAGCGCAAGGGCCCTGCAGTGCCCCCGGCCACCAGCAGAGGGCGCGCTGGAGCAGGCAGCATAACTGCCTAAGGGCCGCGCTCCTCTAACCATCAGAAGCCTGGCTCTACACAGGCTTACAACTCAGATATGACACGTGAGGGGGTCTTGGGGTTTACAGTTCTAGAAATTACATGTGGAAGGGTCTTGGTGCATGGAGTAGGTGTGGGGTGGGGGTTTGAATTCATTTAAGTTAAAACGACGCCTTCCAAGGGTCTTGGTCCATGGAGTAGGTGTGGGGTGAGGGCTTGAACTCGTTTAAGTTAAACAACGCCTTCCGGAAAGATTCCCCCACGCCATGCCTGCGATCTATGAGGTGGCGCGCGGTCGGCCAACCTTTACTTCTATTGAAATGCAGTGTGGGGCCGGGCGCGGTGGCTCACGCCTGTAATCCCAGCACTTTGGGAGGCCAAGGCGGGTGGATCACTAGGTCAAGAGATTGAGACCATCCTGGTCAACATGGTGAAACCCCGTCTCTACTAAAAATACAAAAAATTAGCTGGGCATGGTGGCGCGTGCCTGTAATCCCAGCTACTCAGGAGGCTGAGGCAGGAGAATTGCCTGAACCCAGGAGGCAGAGGTTGCGGTGAGCCGAGATCGCGCCATTGCACTCCAGCCTGGGTAATAAGAGCGAAACTCTGTCTCAAAAAAAAACAAAAAACAAAACAGAAATGCAGTGTGGAAGTCAAGGGGGAGGTCATCTTAGATGCTTGGGTCTCCTTCCTCACCAGGTCACCTCCTCCCTGCACACAACCACTCTCCCACCTGCGCTACTTTCCAGTCTCACTCACAATCACTCTGAGCAACTGTGGAAAGAGGACAGCTGTGGAGCCCATCCCTTGTCCAAGTCACTCTGCTGAGAGACCTGATAACTCGACTCACTGAACCCTGGACTGCCCTGGGGAGAATACCTCTGTCCCTGTATTTCAGACAGAGACTATCAGGCGGTCAGGCACGGTGGCTCACACCTGTAATCCCAGCACTCTGGGAGACCGAGGCAGGTGGATCATGAGGTCAGGAGTTCAACACCAGCCTGGCCAAGATGGAGAAACCCCGTCTCTACTAAAAACACAAAAATTAGCTGGGCGTGATGGTGGTCACCTATAATCCCAGCTATTCGGGAGACTGAGGCAGGAAATTGCTTGAATCCGGTGTCAGGTCTCCATATGCAAACCTAGAGCCTCAAAGTCTGAAGTTTTGCTTGCCTCCTGATCGTCTCCCACCCCCCGCCTGCGTTCGCCATTGTCCCTGAGCGCCCAGTAGAGCTTCCCCGGACAAGCCCCTCACCCAACCCTGCCATCTCAACTCTTCTTATGAATGTGAATACCCCTCACCCATCCTGTCATCTTAACTGCTCTTCTGCCTCACCCCAGCGGCCACTGTAACTGAACTTGTGGTCATGTACACTCCTTGCCCCTACCCACCACTGTAACTGATCTTACTCTGTAACTTTCCACTGCCCGCCCCAAACCTGTAAAACCAACTCCTATCCCACTGCCCTTTGCTAACGCCCTTTTCGGCCTTAGTCGACCTGCACCCAGGTGAATAAACAGCCACGTTGCCCACACAAAGCCTATCTGGGGGGTTATCTTCATTCAAAGTGCGAATTTTCAACATTTTGGTACCAAAACCCGGGATGGGGGAACTCCTTCAGGAGACCAAACCCCCGTCCCTGCTCTTGTGCTCCCTCCATGAAGAGATCGACCTACCAACCCAGGTCATCAGACCAGCCCACACACACCACCGGCTGTCTTGGTAAGCAGTCTCTCTTTTTTGTTTTCCCATTCTTTTATCTTTTCCTTTCCATTTCCTCCCGCTTTCGGTTTCATCGTTTTTCCACCACAAACACAAGGAAAATCAGGTAAACCAGGTTCTTCCGTGAGGTTCGGGACCCAAAAAACCCTATGTAGGTCATGGACCCAGGTTCCCCAGGGGCTTGACTATCATGGAGACGTTCGCCCTAGTCACTCACCCACCAGGCTCAGGGCCAATATTGGTGGCAGGTCAACATGCAGGACGCTCTCTTTGACTGCTCACCAACGACAAGGTTCAGCCCAGGCTCACCGAGGGACGCCTGTTGAGCGGCTGGGTTGTGTGCCTATTCTCCTTGTCTCTGCTGTCTTTCCAGACCATGAGCAATCAACCATCCTCTACCCCTCCCTCCTCTCCGCTGGCCTGTGTTCTAAGAACCTCAAACAATACAAGTTAAACAATGGCTCCAATTGGCCAAAAATGGCACCTTTCACCTCTATTTCATGAAATTAAGACAATTTTTGTCACAATGTTGTATTTGACCAGAGCGTAGAAAGTTATCACAAGACAAAAGTATGCCAGATTTGCAGGGTCATTTTTATTATGCCGGCGACCACAGAGGACTCACGTCTCTCCAACCTGTGGTGGCAACAGGAGGGTGCCACGATTTTTTATACCCGAAAAACCACCTTGGGAGTGGGGGTGAGGGGCGGGGATGGGGATGAAAAGGCTTCAGACATTCCGAGGGCTAGTGGATTCTGTAAATTACCTCCTGGGCAGAGATGAGGGTGGGGGTCTCCGG
>NW_022443236.1:0-3882 GCF_009761245.1 Sapajus apella
GACAGAGACTCCCCCTTCCTGCCATGACACGGACTCCTCGCTTCATGTCCGAATGCTGTGGGACAGAGACTCCCCCTTCCTGCCAGGACATGGACTCCTCGCTTCGTGCCTGAATGCTTGCTCCGTGACTATCGGGAGATGTAAGTCTCCCAACTCAACAGAGACGCCCATTCAGACCAGGGCTCGCCCACCCTCCTGGGCTCCTCACCGCAACCTGACATTCCTGGAGGCCGAGGGGTTTCTGCCACTAGCCAGTCGCATCATCTCAGGTGCGGTCCTCTCCTGTCAGCTTACATCCTCATCCACAAAGTGGGGTAGTAAACCCTGCTTTGCGGGGCGGTCATGAGAATGAAATTAGGTCATAAAGACTCATGGCACACGGCAAGCTCTCCATGCTAGGGAGAGCCTACCCATCATCACCTACCTCCTTGCTCACAGAGAGGGGTCTTTTGGGGTGCCCAATGCCTCTCTCTGAGGCAAGGTCCCACCACCGCGAGCTTCAAAGCATGTGTCGTGGGACCCAAGGATCTCCCTGGAGCTACTGGGGGTAGAGGCAGAAGGCTCCTCCCAGTGGGTAGGGTTCTGGACCCTTCTTGCCTAATTCTGAGTGGTTTCACTTCTGTCTGCTTCATGTATTCAGGTTCCAGATAGCATTGTTTGAAATTTCTGATGCCCTGAGAGTTTGAGGTCACTTCTTTCTAACCTCTTCTTTTTATAGTTGGGGAAATGGAGGCCTTGCCCAAGATCATAGAGAAAAGGCGATGCAGAGCTTAGCAATGAAGCCAGAGCTATGAGCGGGTTCCCTCCAGCGCTGGGGCAGGGGGCTGCTAACCAATGCCCCACAGCTTCCCCAGGTGGGGTTCAGACTCGAGCCTCAGCTGTCAACACCCCAGTGCGGGCAGGGCACTTGGCTCCGAGCACCCTACCTTCCTGGATTCTGTGGGTGCAGGGAGGCATCTCAGCCTGGGTAAGTATGCGTAGATCTCAGAGCAGGGAGCGTCAAGACCATGGGGAGTGGATTCATCGGGGACTCTGTGAGTTCAGTGGGGTTGTCCTTCACTCTCAGAAGTCTCTGGACACAAGCCTGAGTACCCAGAGATCCACTCTAATAGGGAGAGAGTGTGAGGCACCTGTGTAAAAGGAAGGCAAGTCAATCAAGAAAAGGGTTTCGCCCAGGTGCAGTGGCTTACGTCTGTAATCCTGGCACTTTGGGAGGCTGAGGTAGGTGGATCACAAGGTCAAGAGATCGAGACCATCCTGGTCAACATGGTGAAACCCTGTCTCTACTAAAAATACAAAATTAGTTGGGCGTGGGGTTGAGTGCCTGTAATCCCAGCTACCCAGGAGGCTGAGACAGGAGAATCGCTTGAACCCGGGAGGTGGAGGTTGCAGTGAGCAGAGATCGTACCACTGCACTCCAGCCTGGTGACAGAGAGAGACTCCGTCTCAAAAAAACAAACAAACAAACAAAAAAAAAGACAAAAAAGAAAAGGGTTTCCATGCACAGACTGGTGCCCAGTGCCAGGTGCTGGCGGGATGCAAAATGATCGTAACACAGGTCACTATTCACAGAGAAGGACATTCAGGGTATAGGAATGTGCTGTATTTCGGTTTTTATGCATTCATCAAAATTCGTCAAGTTGTACACTTATGGTAGGTGCATTTTCTTGTAGGTAAAATGTACCTCAATGACTAAACGCATCACCTGAGGGAGACACTAGGAAGGAGGAACATTTTGAATGGGGACCACCAGGTAAGTACCAGCCGCCTGCACAAAGGCCTGAGCAGAAAGGACTCCATCACAGGGCAGAGAGGCGGGCGTGGCTGCCCATCCCAGCAGGGGCCCTGGGAGTGCCCGGATGGCTTCTGTGTCAGGAAGCTCAGGCCGGACACGCCCATCTGTGTGTGCACAATTTTACCGGAACCCTCCCTCTGTGCAGGCCTCTCTGCAGTCTGGAGGACACACCAAGACCTGCACCCAGGCTGGGCACAGGCCAGCTAGCTCTTGGTCCCTTTCCCGTCCTCAGCCGCACCCTCGGGGTTTGGGGAAGAGGCTGGGGGCATTCGTCCCCGAGCTGGAGGAGGAGGGTCTGTCCACCTGCAGCTTCATTTCCCTCCTGTCCACCGACGGGCGTCCCTCCTGCAGAGGGAAAGGCGGGCAGGCACGAGCCGTTCGCAGAGAGGAGCTCTGGGAGCACTCTGCAGAGCTGCCCGAGATGACAGGGTGTGAGCCGCCAGTGGCTTGGGGCGGCAGGCTGGGAGCCGTGTCTCATCGCTTGGGAAGCCGGGTGCAAGCGCCAACAGCTCCCCTGACGCGGGAGGTGGGGGTGGAGGACAGGTGCTGCTCCAGGAAAACAGCAGCCCCCACCCCGCCAGACTCCCAGGCCTGGTACAAGTCCCCCAGTGAGCATCCCAGGCACCTGGTGTACTTTCCCTGGGGGTCCACACCCTGGTGGAGCCCGGGCTTGGCCTCCTGGGGAAGGGGTTGCCCTTCCTGGCTCCAGAATGGGAGGCTCCCAGAAGAGGGCAGCTCTCTGGGGGAGGGGCGGATCCACCACAGCAGCCCCCAAACAACCAGGCCACACCCCTCTTACCTATAACAGGTGAGAGCTCCCCCACCCAGGCCTCCCTGACCAAACTCGCCTTCTGCCCTCCCTAACCCTGTAACTGCCATGAGGGTGCATGGCTGGGCCGTGCCCTCTTCCCCTGCTGAGCTGTCCTGGTAACTTCCCAAGCCCAGCCTCCCCCAGCTCCAGGAGGGAGGCTTGCGCTCTCGGCCTCTATGGGGAAAGCCACCAGAGAAGGAGCAGAGTGGCCTAAGACAGTCCCCAGCTCCTGGGGCCGCTCAGGATTCAGCAGTGCCCGTGATGCTGCCAGGATGAGCCAACATGACCAATTCACTGATCTTTTATTTTTCTTAATCATTAACAAAACAAAACAAAACAAAACAAAAAACCTCCTCCGACTGTCAGGAAGGAGTTTGAAAACGGAAATCTCAGTAGAACTGGGGGCCTTTCCCCTTCCCAGTGTCAGGGGACAGCAAGCCTGGGAACAGGAGAGGGCTGGCCCAGGGCCTCTGGGGGCCTGTGCTGTGCGGCCCCTGCCACTGCCCCCTCGGCCCGCCCTCCGATGCAGCCCTGCCTCCCTCCAGCTCTGCCCTCATCTTGCCCAGTGCCAGCTGCTCTCAGGCCAACACACACGTTATTTCAGCTTTTGAACTGTGAGTGGGCCACATTGGCTGAGACCGACAACAGAGATGAATGGGACAGCAGAGCCGGCGTGGGCACTCAGCACCAGGTGCAGGTGCCCAAAGTCTACTGTGCTGTGGATGGGAGAACTGCTCCTCAGCCACCATCCTAGTGGCCCTCTGGGCAGGGAAGTGGCCGAGGGGGGTGGGCTCCCGCCAGAGGACGTGTCTCCACAGTCCAGCCATGAGCCACTAGGGTGCCCTGGGGATCTGAAGTCTGGGGAACAAACCCCGGGGCTGTGAACTGCTTGTGGGATTGGGAAGAGGAGGGGACAGAGGGACCCGGCTGAGCTTCCTGGGTGAGGGGGGATGTCCACACAGGGACAAGAGACCAACAGAGAATGACTGGCGATGGGAGTGCAGGCTGGCAGGGTTTGGCCATGGTTGAAGGAGTCGGGATTTTGTGGGGCAGCCTACTCCCCAAATGTGGAGGCTGGAGACAGCAGGTGCAGCCGTTTTCAAACTCCATCACCCCATCACTCCATCACTCCACCACCGCATCACCACATCACTCCATCACTCCATCACCCCATCACTCCATCACTCCATCTCACCCCATCATTCCATCACCCCATCACTACATCACTCCATCTCACCTCATCACTCCATCACTCCATCTCACCCCTCACCCCATC
>NW_022443237.1:0-1871 GCF_009761245.1 Sapajus apella
GAAAAGTAATAGGTAACTTAAAAACTTTAAGCAGCAGTACAAAACATCCTCACACATATTGAACAGAAAACAGTTTCATTCCTCTTTTAATCTAAATTCTTATACCAGGGACACAAAGGATTTTTTCCTATGTACGTAAGTAACTTATAGATCTGAAAAAAAGTACTTTGCCCACTTTTAGAGTTTTGATTTGAAAAAATTCCCTGTAAAATGAAGATGCACTTTTCATCTAATGTGTATATATAGATATAAATTTTTATCTAATTTGTATATATAATATATATATCTGTAATACATGTTATACATATCAGTACTATATACATATTATATGATATATAACAAATTCCCTGTAAAATGAAAACACACTTTTCATCTGAATATATATAATATAGTAAATACTTTTCAAGTGTGTTCTATTTTTTTTTCTGATACACAAGCAGTTTAATTTTTAGTTTGCTAAATCAACCTTCAGAATGCCTGCCTGTGAGGTAATTCTTAGGAAGGACTTTGTCAACATAAAATGTACCTGTAAAATAAGCATTTGTGTTTTCTTCTTGTACTTTTGTAACTTCCATATGTAAAAATTTCAATCTGCATTCCATTAGGAACTCATGTTTATGACATAAAATTTTATTAGTTTTCTTCAAAAAGCAGACATGTTTTCATCAATAATTAATCCTTTCCCATTCATAACTGTTAACATGATCAATTCTTACATATATCTTATATAATTTCAGTGTTTCTGGATTTCCTGTACTATTCCATGCATTTATCTGTCTTTCCAGCTGTTAGTAAATAATTGGAGAAATTAATAGCACATTTTAATATCTAGAGAAGCAAGTGTTTTTTCACTCCATTATGAAATTTCTAAAAATGTCATCAGAATACTAAAAGACAGCAGGTGTCATTCACCAATGTTAAAACCTTGATATTTTCATTCGGTTTATGTAAAATTGATAAACACAGAAAGAGCTCACATTTTTGAGAAAAATGTTCTTCCCATTGAAGAATACAGAACCCACTCCCACTTCCAAGTTTCCCTCTGAGAACCTTCAGTAAAGAACTGATCTACACAGGTGGATATTGATGTAAAACGGGCACACACCTCGCTTACTGAAAATGACTCTAGGTATTTTTGATTGAGGGAATGAGTTCTCGTTAGGCATAATGTATAATGTATAAAACACCGTGTTTTAAACGTGAACGTTAAGAACAACAACAAAACACTGCATATGCTTAATGAGTTAAATCGTTCGCTTTCTCCATCAAGTGCTCCAGCCGGGGAATTGGGAGGGATAGAAAGCAGCTGAGGCTGGGCGTGGTGGCTCACGCCTGTAAACCAAGCACTTTGGAGGCCAAAGCGGGCGGATCATCTGAGGTCGGGAGTTCAAGACCAGCCTGACCAATATGGTGAAACTCCGTCTTTAAAAATAAAATAATAATAATATTAAAAATATATAAAAAATAAAAATAAAAAAAAGCAGCTGAGGCTCCGTTTGGCTCCGCTGCTCCGAGGGTGCTCGGCGCCCTCCAAGGGCCGGTCCCAAGGGCTGCGGAGAAGCTGGGCCTCGGGACACCCCGGGCTGAGCCCCGCTACCTGTGCGGCTTGTCCGGGCGTCCAGGTCTCCCCTCCTGCGCGCCGGGCGGCTCCACCTCTGCAGCCACCCTGTGCATCTTCCGCGGTTGCGCGTCCCGAATTCGGTGCGCGGAAGCAGTGTAGACCAGGTGTATGAGCCCAGGACCGCCTGGCCCCTGCGGCGAACTTCCTCATGGCGGTGATATCTCAGCTCTCCAACCACTCGCTCCTGAGCAGCAGCTGTTCCCTGTCACGTTTTTTTTTTTTTTTTTTTTTTTTTTTTTTTTTTTTTTTG
>NW_022443237.1:1971-3881 GCF_009761245.1 Sapajus apella
TTTTTTTTTTTTTTTTTTTTTTTTTTTTTTTTTTTTTGAGACGGAGCTTCGCTCTTGTTACCCAGGCTGGAGTGCAACGGCGCGATCTCGGCTCACCGCAACCTCCGCCTCCTGGGTTCAGGCAATTCTCCTGCCTCAGCCTCCTGAGTAGCTGGGATTACAGGCACACGCCACCATGCCCAGCTAATTTTTTGTATTTTTAGTAGGGATGGGGTTTCACCATATTGACCAGGATGGTCTCGATCTCTTGACCTCGTGATCCACCCGCCTCGGCCTCCCAAAGTGCTAGGATGATAGGCGTGAGCCACCGCGCCCGGCCCCCTGTTACCTTTTCACCGCCCCCCACCCCAGCTCCAGATCACCGATACAACCCCCAATCTGAAAATCTGCTTTCTAGCCTAGAATCCGCGATCCAGCCGGGTCCACCACAGCCTTCAGCAGCGAGTTTGCAGCCTCCGACCTCTCAGACCAAGCGCGCCTGCCCCGCGGTGGCCCCCCCCATCCGCCCCCCGGCTCCCGAAGTCACTCCCATGCGCGCGCAGGTGGGTGGGGCCGCAGCTCTGGGCAGGCGCCCCTGGGCTCCGGGTTCTCCTGGGCTCGCCCGGGCGGCCCCAGTACCATAGGCTTAGGATCGCAGGCGCGCAGCGCGCCAGTCCCCACTGCTTCCCATGCCGGATGCGCAGTTTGCAGGTGCAGCTCTGGCCCTGGCGCGGGATGGTGGATCTTCCCTTGGGTGGCATCAGGGTCGCGCAGTGCACAGCTCATCTGGCCCGAGGGTGCGCTCCTCTTGGAAACCTCCCCGGATCCTGGGACCCTGCGCTGGGGACTCTGCATCCACACCGATGAGATGGAGTGGCTGCTGGCGGGGCGACTGCCTGACTTTGCCGCCTGGGCGCCCGGCCCCAGGATCCCTGCTGCTGGGGGCGCGGGCCTGGTCTGGGGTGTCCAGCCACTTGCTGCCCGCGCCACGCCTACGCTGCAGAGGCGGCTTGGGCGCCTGCAGGGGCTGGCGGGCCTGGCACCTGATGTCCTCAGGGTCAAGTGCATTACCCGCCACCTGAAGGGTCTCCTCTGCCTTGGCTTCCTCCAAGAGCTTAGGGTTCACTGGGCAGCAATTTAGGAATGCCTAAATGGAAGGAAATATTCTTTCTCTGTCTTTGAGAAATAAGTGGTGTATATATATGTTCTTTATAATATATATATATAATGATATACATAATATAATTCATAATATATATAATGATATATATAGTATAATTTATATAATAAATTATATATATAATATAATTTATATAATAAATTATACTATATATATATGTATAGTGCCTAAATGGAAGGAACTATTCTTTCTCTGTCTTTGAGAAGTGGTGTATTCATAAAGCAGATAAAATGTTACTTTTGTTCCTGACCCCTGGGGGGGGGGAAGAAGTTAAGGATAGCTGTCACATTTACCACCTGAGGTGTAAATGTCTCAAGTAAATCCTGAGGTTTGGGCCACACAGGCTCTGGGAAACACACTAAAGACCACCCCGATTCAAATCCAACTTCAGCCTCATGCTCCTCACCCTCGGAAAGGACAATACACTTTAAGGCAGGAAGAATGAGAGGAAATTCAACACCTTATTGCCAAATTCTTGCCATATGACTTATTAAGACCACGAGAATCTCCTTACAATGCTCCTATGTTACCAGATCCAAAGCCTACAGATTTGTCAGAAACCTTAGAGCATTAATAAATGCAGTTCTTGTCTCTGTACACCCCATTGTCCTCAATTCTTAGCCAAGTCTTGGGGAATGCAAGCTGGTTTACATTCTTAGATATGAAAGACACATTTTTCTGCATCTCAATGCATCCAGATTCATCATATGTTTGCCTTTGAATGGACTGATCTAGATACTCATTTAGCCTC
>NW_022443238.1:0-3880 GCF_009761245.1 Sapajus apella
AGATTGTATCGGTACTGGAAGAAGAGTTTCTACTGAATGTGATCCTTTTTGTCATGGTAAAGTCAAAAAATTGTGTGACCATCTGCGCTTGCAACTACTGATAGATTTAGACACTTGGATTTTAGATCCAGAAACATCCAAACACTTCCTGCTCAGTGTGAGAAGGCTGTAGGGGTCAGAGCTCTTAGCTGCTAGCAAGAGAAGTGCACTAAGGCTGAGTTTAAAAACTGAGGCCGGGCACTGTCTCTTATGCCTGTAATTCCAGCATTTTAGGAGGTCGAGGTGGGTGGATCACCTGAGGTCAGAAGTTTGAGACCAGCCTGACCAACATAATGAAACCCTATCTTACTAAAAATACAAAAATTAGCCCAGCATGGTGGCATGTGTCTGTAGTCTTAGCTACTTGGGAGGCTGAGGCAGAAAAATTGCTCAAACATGGGAGGCAGAGGTTGCAATGAGCTGAGATCATGCCACTGCACTCCAGCCTGGGTGACAGAGCAAAGCTCCATCTCAAGAAAAAATGAAAGAAAAGAAAATGAATTTATGGGCAGCAGAGAATGATCAAGAAGACACAGAGACTAAAAATGACAGGGAGCCAGCTAGACAGCCACAGTCTCATGAAGCCCAAAAATGCAGAGGCTGGCCTAGGGGGTGACACAGAAATGGCTGGGCATGGTGGTTCATGTCTGTAATTCCAGCATTTTAGGAGGCCTAGGTGAGCAGATCACTTGAGACCAGGAGTTCAAGACCAGCCTGACCAATATGGTGAAACGCCATCTCCACTAAAAATACAAAATTAGCTAGGCATGGTTGCAGGTTCCTGTAGCTCCAGCTACTTGGGAGGCTGAGGCAGGAGAACTGCTTGAGCCTGGGATGTGGAGGTTGCAGTGAGCTGAGATCACACCACTGGACTACAGTCTGATCAACAGAGTGACTCTGTCTCAAAAAAAAAAAAAGACACATAGAGACAATTTCTATGCAGAATTGTGAGTGTCTCTCCTTTTGGGGGCAATGTCAGGGGATTTCTAGAATCTGGGAGTGGGCACTGAGCATGTGGCTGAGAATCCTGGACAGCAGCAACATCCAGATATGCTTAGCAGAGGAATCAAGGATGCGCCTGGCTGGGGTATCAACAAAGCCGTCAATTCCAGCTGGCTGTTGATGTTGATGCTATACATCCTGTATATGAATTCTCCCATCAGAAACTCTATCTAGTTAGAAAGGCAAAGAAGAAAGAAAATCATGCTCCCGTTCCCCAAAGGAAAGGGCAAGGAGACAGGAAGGTAGAAGGGAACTTCCTGGTGCTGCGGCCTGAATCTCCACTTGTGCTGCTGTCTTCCCCACTAGACTCTGTACTTCCAGAAGGGGCTGGAGATGGGCACAATACCAGCCCCTCCCTTCTCTCCAGAAGTATTCCCTAACCCTGACTTTCACAGTAATTGCTTCTTTCTGTTCCTCTTTTTTTTGAGGCAGGTTCTTGCTCAGTCACCCAGGCTGGAGTGCCGTGGTGTGATCATGGCTTACTGCAGCTTTGACCTCTTGGGCTCAAGTGATTGTCTTCCCTCAGCCTCCTGAGTAGCTGGGACTATAGGAGTGCACCACCATTCTGGGCTAATTAAAAAAAAGTTTTTTGTTTTTGTTTTTCCTGTAGAGACAGGGTCTTACTATGTTGCCAGGCTGGTCCCAAACTCCTGGGCACAAGGTATCCTCCCTTCTCGGCCTCCCAAAGTGTTTGATGTTACAGGTGTGAGCCCCCACACCTGATGTCTTTCTGTTTCATTAGAGTACATCCGCCCTAGTATGCGTCTCTAGCCCATAACTGTTCCCCAGCATTGTTATGTCTTTTAAGCCTCTTTCAATCTCCAAGTTTGTTGGCTGGGTGAGTGCTCACACCTGTAATCCTGATGTGATAGGATCATTTAAGTTCAGAGGTTTGAGACCAACCTGGACAACACAGGGAGACTCCTGTCTCTACAAAACCTAATTTTCTTCTTTTTAACTCCATCCATGCTGCAGGGCAGTGGTGTGATCTTGGCTCACTGCAACCTTCACCTCCTGGGTTCAAGCCATTCTTCTGCCTCATCCTCCCAAGTAGCTGAGATTACAGGCGCATGGGACCATGCCCAGCTAATTTTTGTACTTTTAATAGAGCCATGGTTTCATCATGTTGGCCTGGCTGTCCTCAAACTCCTGACCTCAGGTGATCTGCCCACCTCAGTCTCTCAAAGTGCAAAGATTGGGGTCACAGGTGTGAACAACTGTGCCTGGCCAAAAACTAAAATTTAAAAAAAAAACACAATCTACATGTTTCTCCTCTATCCCTTTTTCTTTCTTTCTTTCTTTTTTTTTAGACAGATCCTTGCTGTCACCCAGGCCAGTGTGCAATAGCACAATCTCAGTCCACTGCAACCTCCAACTCCCAGGTTCAAGTGATTCTCTTGCTTCAGCCTCCTGAATAGCTGGAATTACAGGCATGTGCTACCACACCTGGCTAATTTTTGTATTTGGCAGAGATGGGGTTTCTCCATGTTGGTCAGGCTGATCTCAAACTCCTGACCTTGTGATCTGCCCACCTTGGCCTCCCAATGTGCTGGGATTACAGGCCTGAGCCACCTTGCGTGGCCTCTCCCTTTTCCTTTCTATGGATTTTGGAAGAGTCCACACTGTTGGGCCTGTAGCATTCCTCAAAGTCTGGATTTCGCTGTTGCAGGTGAACCCATTCTCTGTCTTTTGTATTTGTGGCATATTTGCAGGCAGATTCATGCTCACCCCATTAGATTAGAGTTTGATCATGTTGGCAAGATTCAGTGGGTGATGTGATTGATCTCTTATTGGTGACGAATACTATCCTACTGTCTCTCTTATTTTGTTAATTTTTTAAATAATTTTTTTAGAAATAGGCATCTCATTTTGTCACCCAGGCTGGAGTGCAATGACTCCACCATAGCTCCCTGAAGCCTCAAATTCCTGGGCTCAAGTGATCCGCACACCTCAGCCTCCTGAGTAGCTAAGGCCACACAACACCACACCCAACTTTTTTTTCTTTTTGAGATGAAGTCTCGCTCTGTCACCCAGGCTGGAGTACAGTGGCATGATCTCAGCTCATTGCAAGCTCCACCTCCCAGGTTAATGCAATTCTCCTGCCTCAGCACTCTGTGTAGGTGGAATTATAGGCACCCGCTCCCACACCCAGCTAATTTTCATATTTTTGGTAGAGATGGGCTTTCATCATGTCCGTCAGGCTGGTCTGGAACTCCTGAACTCTAGTGATCTGCCTGCCACAGCCTCCGCAAGTTCTAGGATTACAGATGTGTGCCATTGCACCGTACCTGGCCAATGCCCAGCATTTTCTTTTTTTAGACTGAGTGCTGTTTTGTCACCCAGGCTGGAGTGCAGTGGCACAATCTCATCTTGCTGCAATCTCCGCATCCTGGGTTCAAGCAATTATGCGGCCTCAGCCTGCTGAGTAGCTGGAATTGCGGGCACCCGCCACCATGCCCAGCTAATTTTTGTATTTTTAGTAGAGATGGGGTTTCACCATATTGGCCAGGCTGTGTTGAACTGACCTAGTGATCCACCCACCTCAGCCTCCCAAAGTGCTGGGAATCCAGGCGTGAGCCACCACCACACCTGGTACCTAATTCCTATTCACTGGTCATGGATGGGAGCTATGGAACCTTTCCCCAGAACACATCCTGGCCCCATCAGAACATCAGGGTTCAGTCTCCTAAGAGATGTTTCTCTGTTTGTTTGTGCTACACACCCAAATAATCCATCTCAGTCCACTGTCAGACAACTTCCAGGATTGACAGTGGTTGTAGTCTAGCTGGAAAAACACTGAAGTAGGAGTCAGCAGACCCTTACTTAATGTGGCCTTGGG
>NW_022443239.1:0-942 GCF_009761245.1 Sapajus apella
TTTTGTTTGTTTTTGTTTTGTCTTTTTCTGTTCCTTCTCCCTAGAGACTGTCCAAAATTGTCAGTGCCGACTCTATTGCATGTCATCACGGCGGGGTATTGGGGAAAGTTTTCAATGAGCAATAATCTCATCTCAGATAGAACTCATTGGCTAGGATACTGCCACTGCGCAAAGCTGGCAGATTCTTTTTCAAGCAAGTGTGTTGTTAGAATTTAGATACTGTCCAGTTTCATGTCTAGGTGCCTCTGACCATTCAATGACCTTGCTGCCTGGTGAGAGAAGTCAGTATTGCAGCACCACTCCCAGAAAATAGTTTGACTAATTTTTGGAGATTTTCTGGGAAATAAATTGGTTTAACTTTGCATAGACTCGCAGGGAGAATATGGCATGATGGTGTACCCGTACAGGGAGACTTCGGCCTGTGCACCTGGAAAGCAGGCTCATCTACTCACCAGGCTTCATCCAGGGCCCCGTAGAATCTTCCTGTCAGAATTTGTATTCTTGCCCTGAGAACAATTCTGTGCTTGTGCTATGACTAAACACCGATTTGGTCCTATGCGAAGCGTGATTTTCTTAATGTGACCTGCTTTTCTGAATTTGTTTACAGAAGATCGAAAAGATCGTGAGGAGGGCGAGAAATACGGAGACGGCCAAAATACGCTTCTTATGAGTCAAGCGGCCCACGACCTGGGCTGCCGGCTGACGACGGAAGGTAAGTTCTATAGGTTGACCGTCACAGAAGTGCTGAAGAGTGTTCTGGTTTTGTCTGAGAAACTGAACACTCTCTTCATCAGAATTTGTTCCATTTTCCCCATAGTTCTAGGCAGATATAAATTTGTATTTTCACATTTTGTTAAAAATGGATGAGAGAGGCCAAAGCATGTAGCCACTTTTCCACGTCTGCAGTAAGGCGGGTGTGGGACTCAGGGTAAAATCTCAGCC
>NW_022443239.1:952-3880 GCF_009761245.1 Sapajus apella
CATCTGCAAAGTCAGGCAAATTTCTCTCTCTCCATCTGCAAAGGCAGACGTCTTGCGCTGTCCGAAGCATTCAAACGTGCGAACACTTAGGACCGCTTATGAAAACGAGATAAAGCCCCTCGCTGTGTGGTGTTGGAGACAGCACTTGATGTGTGGGCATTTGGTGTTAGGAAGCGGTTCAGACTGGAGCACTCCCTGTGGAGAGAATGTCCCTGAATCACGTAGCAGAAGCCACTTGGAGGGCCTGTGAAGTCACCTGATGTGCAGAGAATTGTGGGACAAGTTTGTTTGTCCTCTCCTGAGAGGAAGAAGTAGGTTTTCAATGTGAACTGTGACAGGAAGGCAAGCCTAGCCTGTCCCTGGGCATGAGATCTGTGTCAGGATGGGGGAGACAGCTGCCAAAAAGTCCAGAGAGAGGCTGCGCAAGCCTCCAGTGATGTGGGGGCAGAAGGCCTTTTCAACATTGGGCCTCATCTTGACGGTGAGCCTCCGGATCAGAAATGCATTGCCTGGTGGATCAGGAAACCATGCCAGGGCATTTCGTTTAGGAGAAATCGTGAGAGCTCTGAGTAGAACAGGGACCCCCACACAGACGTTCATGTCCCTGTGCACACGGGGCTGACGGTGCTTGCAGAGTGTGAAACGGGAAATGTCTGAACGAACACATCTGTACTTGCAGAAAATGACGAAGACGAGGATGAAGATGTTCACGTCGCAGAGGCTGAGAAAATAGAGGAGCCACGTGCCCCCAGGTAACGCTGAATAATCAGGAGCAAGTAGTGGGTGGTAAAGTATGGAAAAGATCTAGAATCTCACCCTCTCTGGTGTCTGCCATGGGCCAAAAGCCTCCATTCCCTTGGCCACAATACGTTCAGTTCAACCCAACTTAGACACGGGGTGTGGCAGCTGTTGTGGTTCTTTGTATGTGCTGGGTGCCGTGTCTGAATTATGCAGGGATAACCGAGTCTCTGTTCTTCTCAGCTCCTTTCTGCCCAGTGTGATGAATACCAGCTGCTCTCTTTCTCTCCAGCTCCCATGGCAGCCATGCTCTGTGGCAGAGAGGAGGATTGCCTGTTTCCTCTCAAAGGGAACCTCCCATTTGCCTTCTGAGACCCCTCTCTGATTCCTCCTGTGAAAACCAGCCAGGACTTGCTGGGGTCCAATCCCCCTTTGTTTAATCTTTTGTCATCTCTATACCCTCAGGCTCATCGGGGAGGTGGCGAGGGCTGATGTCAAGAGAGTCCCTGAAGACTCACCGGAGGAATGTCTCATCACTCGTTCAAATAGCTATGGCCCTACTGACTCCAGCCAGCCTCACGGAGACACCAGTGAAATCCCATTCAAGGCAGACAACGTCGACTCTGCACTGGCTGTCGAGAGTCCATCATCCCATGATGTAGTGGAGGATGCTCTAATCATTCATTCAGGTGACCCCTACATTCCTTGTTTTTGGTACCTCTGTCTAGGCTGAGGAAGATCAACTCTGAAGACAGGCTCTATGCACACAAATCGGTTTGAAGAAAAATGTGTGATGGGACACTAAACACAGATATCAGGGAATTTTTATCTCTCCCTCAGCTCATGCCATGCGTTTGTCTCCCAGGCCCAAGTATCAAGTTACCAGAGCCCAGGCCGGTGTGACAAACTCATGGTCACCTGAGTGCAGGAGGTGTACAGTAGGTGTCTGTCAGGTCTCCTAGCTTTGAGTCGGTATCTCTCATCACCTGTCATCATGTCATCTGTCCCTGAACGACGTTCATGGAGCTTCCGTTGCTTTTTAAGGAAACCGGGAGCCTTGCCTATTCATTTGGCGATATTGTTCCCCAGGTTTGACTGCTCCGAGCGTCGTTCTTGATCTCTTTTGAGTCAGCTTGCTTAGCCGCACAGTCACCTTGAAACCAGGATGAAAACACTTCCTGTTTACCTTGCCGATGTGTTTCCGTGAAGCAAGGCTCAGCCCGGCTCTCCACCGCATCGGTGCAATGGCCGGTCTGATTTTTCTTCGTAGCATCACGTAGTGTTTGCTGTTGTCGGGTGGGAGTCTTTCTTTGTCGCCCAGGCTGGCGAGCAGCGGCACCACCTTGGCTTACTGCAGTCTCCACCTCACGGACTCCAGTGATTGTCCTGCCTCTGCCTCCTGACTAGCTGGGACCACAGGCGCTCACCACGGCACCTAGCTAATGTTTGTATTTTTAGTAGAGACGAGGAGGTTTCACCATATTGGCGAGGCTGGTCTTGAACTCCAGACCTTCAATTTTTCACCCGTCTTGTCCTTTGAAATCATGGATTTTGTTTGTTATTTTTTTTGAGATGGCGTCTCCCTCTGTTATTGAGGCTGGAGTTCGGTTGCACGATCTCAGGTCACTGCAGCCTCTGCCTCCTGGGTTCAGACGATTGTGCTGCCTCAGCCTCCCGAGTAGCTGAGACCGTGGGCGCGTGCCACCATTCCCAGCTATTTTCTCTGTATTTTTAGTAGAGACAGGCTTTCACTGTGGTAGCCAGGATGGTCCCGAGCTCCTGACCTCGTGAAGTGCTCACCTCGGCCTTTCAGAGTGCTGGGATTACAGGCGTGAGACACTGTGCCCGGCCCACAGATTCTCTTTTGTTTGTTTTTGTTTTGTCTTTTTCTGTTCCTTCTCCCTAGAGACTGTCCAAAATTGTCAGTGCCGACTCTATTGCATGTCATCACGGCGGGGTATTGGGGAAAGTTTTCAATGAGCAATAATCTCATCTCAGATAGAACTCATTGGCTAGGATACTGCCACTGCGCAAAGCTGGCAGATTCTTTTTCAAGCAAGTGTGTTGTTAGAATTTAGATACTGTCCAGTTTCATGTCTAGGTGCCTCTGACCATTCAATGACCTTGCTGCCTGGTGAGAGAAGTCAGTATTGCAGCACCACTCCCAGAAAATAGTTTGACTAATTTTTG
>NW_022443240.1:0-1821 GCF_009761245.1 Sapajus apella
AGGTTGCAGTGAGCCAGGATCGCGCCATTGCACTCCAGCCTGGGTAACAAGAGCGAAACTCCGTCTCAAAAAAAAAAAAAAAAAAAAAAAAGGATTTTATTGTGATTCTTGCATGGTACAGCCTTCAGAGTGGACTCAACTGCCACTGGAAAGAATTTGGCACTCATGGTTCCCAAGAGGAGAGGGCACACCTGGCCACACAGGGCCACCTGGGGAGCACCAGGGCAGGCTGAGAGGCAGGGGAGCCAGGGGAAATGTGGGAAAGCACTTCCTGTGGTATCTGTGGTAAGGAACAGGCGATGCAGGGTGAGCAGGCTTGGGATTGGTGGGTTTGAATCGTTTTAGGAGGCTGGGGGTGTAGAGCTGTCTAGACTTCCTGATTCTGATCCTCTGGTGATTAGGGTGGGGGAATACTGGACCCAAGTGTGACAGACTAATAGAGGTGTGGGGTATGGGCTAGGATTGGCTAGCCTGCGTCCGAAAGGCTCACTCCTAAGCTGGTCATTTGCAATCTCTAGGAACTGGCTGGCCCTGGGAGGGGCAGTCCCTCCAGGGCCAGCAAAGCCCCAAGATGTCACAGCATGAGAATTACAAAGAAGGGAATGGCATGGTGAATACAGCCGGCCCTGTGATGCGCTGACATCATATTAAGGAAAGCTTGGGGTGGTAGCAGAGGTTGGTAGAGAGTAGGATAGGTTGGCCTAAACAGCGTGGAACATTTCATTATGAGAGGAAGGGGGGTCGAGGAGGACTATGAGGCGTCCTCGTGCTCTGGCTCATTGCCAAGTTTCCATTTATATGGCATGGCCCAAGAAGAGAGATCTGAATTTCCAAGGTCTCTAACAATATCTTGGTGGAGATGTAACGTGTGTTAAAAGCTGAAGATATTTATTTTGTTTCAACAATGTATCTTAGAGATGACACAAATCCCCCTTTAGACATAGGAAAGGGTAATGGGAAAGTTTTGTTTGTTTGAAATGGAGTCTTGCTCTGTTGCCCAGGCTGGAGTGCACTGGAGCAATCTTGGCTCACTGCAGCCTCCACCTCCTGGGTTCAAGCAATTCTGCCTCAGCTTCCGGAGTAGCTGGGACTACAGGCACTTGCCCCGATACCCGGCCAATTTTTTGTATTTTGATAGAAACAGAATTTCACCATGTTGGCCAGGTTGGTCTCCATCTCCTGAACTCAGGCAATCCACCTGTCTCAGCCTCCCAAAGTATTAAAATTACAGGTGTGAGCCTGGCCGGTAATGGGAAAGTTTTTTAAAAATTATTGTTATTATTATTTTTGTAGAGACGGGATCTCACTATGTTTCCCTGGCTGGTCTTGAATTCCAGGGCTCAAGTGACCCTCCTACCTCAGCCTCCCAAAGTGTTGGGATTGCAGGGTGTGAGCTGTGCCCAGCCAGTTAAAAAAAGTTGATGGGAGATGGGAGTTGGCCCATCGTCAGGTATCACTGCAGCCTTGACTTCCCAGGCTCAAGCGATCCTCCCCGCTCACCTTCCTCCTAAGCAGCTGAGACTGCAAGCGTGCACCACCGTTTTTTATTTTAATTTTTTATTTTGTAGGGACGGGGTCTTGTTATGTTTCACAGGCTAGTCTCAAACTCCTGAGCTCAAGTGGTCTGGGCTTCCCAAAGTGCTGGGATTACAGGCTTGAGGCATAGTGCCTGCCTGGGGCCTTGAATTAAGTGAAGTCCTGAGGAGAAGAGAGAGGCCCATTTAGGAGCCATTTAGACCCAAATTGTTTAAGATAATTATGCCTCCCAGTTAAACTAGCTATCCGGGACCCACAGGGAGATAAGCGGTCCACTGAATGCCT
>NW_022443240.1:1921-3879 GCF_009761245.1 Sapajus apella
CTCTGTAGCCCAGGCTGGAGTGCAATGGTGCAATTTCCTCTTACTGCAACCTCTGCCTCCGGTGTTCAAGCAATTCTCAGCCTCCCAAATAGCTGGAATTACAGGCGCCTGCCACCATACCTGGTTAATTTTTTTTTTTTTCCTCTGAGACAGAGTCTCACTCTGTCTCCCAGGCTGAAGTGCAGTGGCACGATCTCAGCTCACTGCAACTTCTGCCTCCTGGATTCAAAAAATTCTCCTGCCTCAGCCTCCTGAATAGCTAGGATTACAGGCGTGCGCCACCACGCCTGGCTAATTTTTGTATTTTTGGTAGAGATGGGGTTTCACCATGTTGGCCAGGCTGGTCTCCAACTCCTGACCTCATGATCCACCCGCCTTGGGCACCCAAATTGCTGGGATTACAGGTGTGAGTCACCTCGCCTGGCTGTCTGGCTAATTTTTTTTTTTGAGATGAAGTCTCACTCTGTTACCCAGGCTAGAGTGCACTGGCACGATCTTGGCTCACGGCAACCTCCACCTCCTGGGTTCAAGCGATTCTCCTGCCTCAGCCTCCTGTGTACCTTGGACTACAAGTCCATGCTGCCGTGCCGGCTAATTTTTTGTATTTTGGTCGAGTCGGGGTTTCACCTTGCTGCTCAGGCTGGTCCTGAACTCCTGAGCTCAGGCAATCCACCCGCTTCAGCCTCCCAAAATGCTAGGATTACAGGCATGAGCCACTGCACCTGGTCTTTTTCTTTCTTTCTTTTTTTTTTTTTTTTTGTATTTTTAGTAGAGACGGGGTTTCACCCTGTTGGCCAGGCTGGTCTCAAACTCCTGACCTCAGGTGACCGACTCACGTCAGCCTCCAAAGTGCTGGGATTACAGGTATGAGCCATCGTACCAAGCCCTCTGGTTTTGATTTATAGTTTGAGTCTCTGCGAGGCAAGAGTTCCAGAGTCCTTACCCTGAAAGGGATGACTCAGGCAATGACACTGCAGTTTGTAACAAATGTGAAGATGAGGCCATGTGCTGGCTAGGCAGCCAGTACTAAGGTGACTGCCTGGAGTTTGGCCGATTGGGTTGACCCTTGGGTCCTGTCCTTCATTAGGGACATTCTGACTGAGAGATGGCAAGCAGCCACCGCCCACTGAGCTCCTCATCCTTACAGTGGTTGGCAGTGTGGTTCCTACGGTCTGTGTTCACTCAGCTCATCCCAGGGGCTCTCCAGATAGCTGAGAGGTCTGAGAGCTTGGCTAACCTCCTTCAGCACCCACAAGGAAGTTGGGGGGATTTCTTCCCCGCAGGTAGAATACACCAGAGGGCCCAGGTTTGGTTCCTTTGTGTCTTATAGAGGCCTTGGTGGCCACCCCAAACTTGTGGGGTGCTGCTGCCATGACCCTAAGCAAAATGGGCAGCTGGGTATAGTGGACTGGTACAACCACAGCCCATTGCAGCCTCGACCTCCCGGGCTCAAGTGATCCTCCCACCTCAGCTTCCCCAGCGGCTGGGACTGCAGGCATGCACCACAGCGCTCAGCCCAGCAGTTTTGTTAAGAGAAGCTGTGCCTTGCATCATCAATCCTTGAGCAACTCATGGCCATGCTAGGTGGTCCAGAGACTGCAGGGGCCTGGGGCGTTGCCAAAGCGCATCCACAGCCCAGGAGTCTCTGAGGGCTCCGGCAGGAGTGCCTGCTGATTTCAACCTCAACAGGCATAGTCTTTTGTGAGAGGGAGTCCTGCTTCAAGAGGGCCAATGTGTAAGTAGCAGCATCATTAGGGTTAAGCAAAATTTTGTAAATGATGAATATATTGCCATCAGGACCCAAAGAAAATTAAAAGATGTTGGACTTGGATGTCCAACATGTTTTGCCCTCAATGTCATGCCACCACCTCCTCCCATCAGTGTCACGTCACCATATGCTCCCGTCAGTGTCACGCCACCATCTCCTCCCGTCAGTGCCACGCCACCATCTCCTCCCG
>NW_022443241.1:0-3879 GCF_009761245.1 Sapajus apella
TCTATAAGAGTTATCTTGTGTTCTCATTGTTCAACACCGGCCTATGAGTGAGAACATGCGGTGTTTGATTTTCTGCTCCTGTCAGTTTGCTGAGAATGATGGTTTCCATGGACACAGGGAGGGGAGCACTACACACTGGGGTCTGTTGGGGGGAAATAGGGGAGGGACAGCTGAGGGAGGGCAGTTGGGGAGAGAGAGCATGGGGAGAAGTGCTAGATGTGGGTGATGGGGAGGAAGGCAGCAGATCACACTGCCACGTGTGTGCCTATGCAACAATCTTGCATGTTCTTCACATGTACCCCAAAACCTAAAATGCAATAAAATTAAAAAAAAAAAAAAAGAGTTATCTTGTTAAACTGATCAATCCTGGCTTACAAGGTACGTTCCTTCAGGAAAGAGACTGGGAAATGAGTGTACGAGCATTTCAGTTTTATTACTGTAATCCTGGGTCGGCATTTTGGGTCCCCGTTTCCTAAAATCAAGTCTGAAGGCCCAGCTGTACCACTGACCACTTGTATGACCTTGAACAGATCACTGAATCTCTCTAAGCTTTATTCTTCTCATTTAAAAAAAAAAACAAGAGAGGAATAATGCCTATCTGACCCAGCTGAAAGGTGCTACTTCGGGCTCACCCATTCAATCTTTCAACATGCAATGGTAACTCAATGTGCAATAAACAAGTTTGGATAAAATTTTGCAGTGTAAAGAAAGAACAATCAATTCTGTCTAGAGGAGCTAGGATGAGCTGCTCAAAAAAGGCGAGCTGGAACTTGGAAGACTCAAATTAACCATGAGAAGGGGTGGATGTGAGAAAAGGCAAGAAATCGTAAGAGGCAAGTGAGTTCAGAGGAATAGAGCAGGGTCCGTGGAAAGAGCCTCCCACCAAGGGAACCGTGGAAGCAGAGACTGGAGGGAGTTGGGACCCAGAGTGTTCACATTTGGAATCACATGAGAAACTGCACTGGGAAGCACTTTCTAAATTGCAACATGAATGTGAACATCTGCTATTCTTATCACTGCTTTCCCCTTCATTCCCTATTCTTCTTAAGTGCTACTGGGAATGCCAAATTCTCTCATCATGGTTTCACAAAGGGATGCTTTGAAGCCTTCGGACCTGAGCTTGAACTTGAGCTCCAAATACTTGCCATGTGACGCATTACAGAACCTCAATTCTTCGCCTTGAAGCTAAGAATAATACCTACTTGGCTAAAATGTTATGGATGTTAGAAATAAATGCTATAAAATGCCAGGCACATTCCAAGTGCTCAAAAAATGGTAGCTATTAACATAATTTTATTAGAGATAATGCATCTGAAGCACCAAGATCAATGCCTGGCACAGGGGAAATATGAATAAATTCCCATTACTTCCCTTGGAGGTGAGAAGGGCAGTTTCTTGAATGGCATTATTGGAGACGGGTTCAGAACTCCACTTTCTCCAACGATTCTCCTCATCTGAAATTCCCACTCTCATTCAACAGGTCATGGGAAAGCTTTTCCAATTTGGGTTTTGAGGGAAAATACTTCAAAGACCTGAATATATATTAGAAATACACACATGCACATATGCACACGTATGTTCATATGCAAACAACCACACAACATTTTCCAAACTTAGGTGACCACAGAACAGTTTCTTCTATAGAGCCAAACTCAACTGGGGAAAAGGCAGATTCAGGTATTCTATGCAAGAGGTCCCTGTTAACATTCAGATATCTTATCCAAGAAGAGATAAAACTTGAGCATCTTATTAGTCGCATTATTAGTTGTGGTAATATTTACAATTCAGCGTCCTCTCTACGACAGAAGGTCACATGCAACATCTCATTTAATTGATGCTCACTAAGATCTGAAGATAGTAGTAGCCATCTTACATAACACCACTTGCCAGGAGCTCCTCCCAGCACTTTACATAATTCATTTATTATTGAAAGAATACTGTGAGGTAGGTTCCATTATTATCCCCATATTAAAGGTGAGGAAATAAATACACTGAGAGGTAAAGTGATTTGCCAAGGTGACAACATCTGAGTGGCTGAAAGTGTCAAGCCCATGCTCTTCACCACTGCACCATCCATCCATCCGTCCCTGCAGGGACCCGTTACTGGGTGTGCAGAGTGAGGCACAGAGATGGAAGAGAGAGACATTTCACAGGGAAATAGAAAGATGCTCATGAAAAATGTGAGGAATCCTCAGGCCATTCTCGGTGACTCTTCCAAACAAAAAACTTCCTGGGCAAACCCAAGACATGATATCATCACTTCTGGAAAGTTGGTTATTATGTTGCAGATAATTTAGAGGGCACAGTAAGCCACTCTCACAGGCAGAGGGCCCTGGTCAATCCACAAGCAAACGTTTTATTAGACAATCCTAAGCAAAAGAAGTTTTGTATTTTTTTCCTGGCTGAACTGAACTCCTAGTTTGACATGGATCCTTTTGATTCCAGCCATGGAACTAGTCTTGGCAACAGTGGGTTGTCATCCAGGTCTCAAAGAGATCAACAGCTTGCTGACAAAGCTTGCCTTAATTGGATGAACCCTGGCCAGACAGCAGAGAGCTCACCTGCTGCTTATTGCCCTAGCCAAGCCACATCTTCATTAAACCAGTTCTAGGTCGATTTCACTTGCTTTTTAAACATTTAACAGATGAGCTTAGGTAGCTCCTTCAACCAATACGCAAAGCCACAGATGCAGTCGTATGTCTGGCCAAAATATTCTAGGCCACAAAATCAACTCAATGGGGTTGGAACCTGGTGTCATGTGTTATTGACACTGACAGCACCTGCAGATGGCTTTGTTTTTCCTCCCATGGGGAGCAGTCACACTAATATAACATGGAGGACTTTATTGCTTTTCCAGTATGCTAGCTTGTCTTCTCAGGGAAGAGAGGATTTACAGGACCTCCAGAGCCCCTGCACCCTACGATCCTTGCAACAATCACCCAGCAGGTGCCAGCACTCTGAAACCAACAGGACACCAGCTCAGGTAAGGGATGCTCAGCCTGGAGGCCTTGAAACCTCGCCATGAAATAGTTTGCCTCATTATGGTCCAACAAATGACAAACTATCACACAACCACAAGAAGGGATCCATGGAAAACCAGTGTAGAAACTTAAGATAATGTTTTGATAGAAGAAAATTTAAAATAGCAGTATCCAAAATGGCCATACACTCTGGATTCAACTATGCAAAAATATTTTTGCAAGTGGAACATAATAGGAAAAAATCCATTATTTTACTAGTGTGTTAGGAAAATAATTTTTAATTATTTCACACTTTTAAATATTATCAGTTTGCCAACATTTTATAAGACGGTGAACATAAAAGAATTATAATATCCATTATAGCTTTTGTAAAGAAAGAAAATTGATAGCCATTGATTATGTATAACATGTAAAGGGATGTACATAAAATATTGCAATTAACCCTCACAAAAAAATCACAAGGTAGATAGCATCATCTCCTTCTTTCACATAACACAAAATAACTTGTTAGTGGTTGACTACAAGAGACTGTGATATGGTTCCAAATCTTTCCTCCCTCCCCAGTAATAGAATCATCTGTCTATCCTCTTGGCCATGTAAATTTGCTGTGCCCCTTTGACTATGGTTTTAGCTGTGTGGCTTGTTTCCGCTGATGGCATGTTAGCAGATGAGATGCAAACAGAGGCTTAGAATGTGCTTTTGCAGTTGGACTTGCTCTCTTGGCCCTCTGCCATCACCAGTGTAGCCTCCTGGTGCCAAAAGACACATAAAACAGAGCCGTCGCCACTGAGACCTGCCTAGAGCTATCCCCCATTCAACAACACACAGGCTGCCCCACTGACACATGAGCTAAACTGGTCCTTACTGTTGTATGCCACTGAAATTTTGTGATTGGTTA
>NW_022443242.1:0-3879 GCF_009761245.1 Sapajus apella
GCGGGAGAGGAACCCAGGGCAGGGACTTCAGCCCGGCGGGCCGCCCCGGGCCAGCTCGCGCAGCAGAAGTTGCCGAGGCCACTGCGCGTCCACCCAGCCGTGCGCCCGGGTCCGAACTCACTGCCCGCGGCCTGGCGCAGCGCCCTCAGCTCAAAAACTCTGCGTGGACTTCCGGTAAGCCTTCACTTCCCATGGGCATGGCAGCCACCCTCCACAGGTCGCCAGCCTGTCCCGCGTTTCCGGAAGCGCCGCGCTCACTGAGTGCTTCCAGCGGCCACGCCGCCCTCCCCTGCCCCTCCCAGCGCCGCCGCTGTCTCCACCGCCGCCCAGCGCCCCCCTGCGGCCGCTCGCTCTTCCGCTCTGGCCCGGCCACCGAGAGCCCCAGGCGCAGGCGCAGTAGGGCCTTAAAGGGGCCGGCCACCTCCACCGCACACCAGGTTAGGCCAGAGCGGGCACCAGCTGGAGCAGTCCTGAGGAACAGCTGCGCTCCCAGAACTGGATATATCCGCTCGAAGGTTTTGGGTTCAAATACAGCAGAAGATGAAGGACAGAGGAATTAAAAGAGAGAATCCCTCCTCAAAGGGTGCCTGGGCCTGTACCTTGGCAGTTTGGGTGTATTTGCAGTATCGATCTGAAATGCTGTAGCTCCACGGACGGGATGTGTTTTAGGATGCAGTCCTCCTCTTCTGCATTAGACACGTCCCCCGGGCAGCCTTGGTTTCTGCTCCCCCTCCACTGGCCACCTGCCCTTTCATTGCTTTTAGGGAAGAGGAAACAATTTTCAACATTGAAACTTGCCAGGGTTTCTAAGAACCTGTCTGTGGATGGGCTGCCTAAAGATCACTGGGGAAGACTTTTTTAATGCAGATTTTCTGTTGCAAGAATTTATAATTCTCTAAATCTACCTTAAGGTCTAGAAAGAATGAAGAAGGCCTAAAGAATCTGTACGTATTAAGAGTTTTTCCGAGTTCCCCGACCAGAGAGAAGGAGCAGGCGCACGGGGAGCAGAGGTCGTGGCAGGCAGCGGAGGCACCGGGAGTGGCTGAGCGACCCTGCAGCCCCTTCGGACCCCTCCCCACCCTCAGGCCCGCGGCCCGCGCCTATGGTCCCTGCGCACCCAGACAGCTCCCCAGACTCTGTGCCCTGCGGCACCCACCAATTCTCCGCCGTGGCAGTCTCACCGAGTGGCACCTCCTGCCCACCGCCCCTGCGCCCAAGGCAGCAACTCAGGCGACCATGACAGCGGCAGAGGACGCTGCTGAGTGGAAGAGAGCGCAGCCCGCCACCGGGCCTACTTACTAGCCTTGCTGATTGTCTGTTTTTATGAGATTGTCTACTTTTCTAAGAACTTTTGTAAACAAAGAAACTTTTTTAAAAGGATGACTCATTTATATTTAATCCAAAGAAGAAGGATGTCCGGCAACATGGTGTTTGGGGTTTTGGCTTCGTTTTTAAGTCTTCTCTTCTTTGACTTTGGGGCTCGGGTGCCCCAGCTGCTGCGGGCTCCCAAGGACCTTCTGGGCACCCACATTAATGAGGCAGCCCCCTGGCGAGTCTGACAGGGCTGTCAGCGAGGCGCTGCTCCCACATTTCTCCACGTTGTCCTCTGGCAGGGTGGGAAGGAAGAGGACATTTCGTTAAGCAGGTGCTCCAAATAACCCGATTAACTGCTGGCAGGAGGAGCTCTCCCACATTAAGGACTTCCCCCACTGCTTCCTGGCCACCCCAGGACCTGGTGGCGGCGACCGTGGCCACAGACCTGCCAGAGCCACTGCAACTTGCGGCGGTAGCAACCTGGCCCCCTGTCCCAGAGAGAGACCTAGGAGTTCAGCAATCTCCTGGACCTGGACCTTATCCTCTCCAATTCGCTGTCCATCAGCAGTCGGTGGCCGCCACTGTGTCCTTGCCAGCAACAGCATCTTCCTCGTCGTTCCCGTCGAGCAGCAGCCCTGCCAGCATGCCCTCCACCTGCAGCTTCAGCCCTCTGATGTCGGCGGGGGCGACCCAGCCGTGGGGACCACAGGGGCGGAGGCCTCCTCCATGGCAGCAAGTCCGCTCCCCATCCGACGGCTCCTTTCAACCTGGAGGACATCCACAACGTGAGCCCCTTGTGCGGCTCCGTGGTGGAGCTCCTGCGGCTGCGATTGAAGCAGGTGTCCATTCCACCGCCGCAGCCGCAGCCGCCAGGTGTTGGGGTGACGGGGAAGTTAGTGCTGAAGGCGTCGCTGAGCGCCCCCAGCATCGAGTATGGCAGCCGGTCATCCTCAGCGTCAGCGAAGACGGCCCTGACAGCAGCCACCTGGTGGTGGTGGTGGCGGTGGCGGCCCCCACAACGGCTGCCCGTGGCGCCTGCACCTCAAGATCAAGCAAGAGGAGTCTCCTCGTGCACCCACTCAGGCGCTGGACCCCTTCCAGCCATGGCCACCGGCGGGCTGCACACGACGTCCCCCTGGGGCGGCAGCTCCCGACCCTGGGACCTGAGGAACTGCTGAGCAGCAGGGACTGTCACCCTGCCCTGCCGCTTCCCCGGCTTCCATCCCCACCCGGGGCCCAATTACCCATCCTTCCTGCCTGACCGACACAGCCACAAGTCCCGCCGCTCCATTACCAAGAGCTCACGCTGCCCACCCGGTTCCTGCCTGCCGGAGGAGCCCGAGAGAAAGAGGGGAAGACGATCGTGGCCCAGAAAAGGACCGCCACCTGCACTTGTGATTATGCGGGTTATGGCAAAACCTACACAAAGAGTTGCCATCCCAAGGCACACCTGCGAACCCACACAGGTGAGAAACCTTACCACGGTGTGGTAAGGATGGATGGCTGTGGATGGAAGTTCGCCTGCTCAGATGAACTGACCAGGCACTACCATAAACACACTGGGCAACGCCCATTCCGGTGCCAGAAATGTGACCGAGCATTTTCCAGGTCAGACCACCTCGCCTTACACATGAAGAGGCATTTTAAAATCCCAAACAGTGGATATGACTCACACTGCCAAGGGAGAATTCAGGTTTTTTTGTTTGTTTGTTTTTTACCTTTTCACCTGGTCTTCCAGATGAGGGGCGGAGCCCAGCCAGAAAGCACTAAATTCATGGTCAAGTTCCCAGCTGAGTCAACTTGTGAGTGGATAATCAGGAAAAATGAGAAATTCAAAAGACAAAAATCAAAGAATGGATGGCATCTGTGACTGGATCTTTAATCATTCCAATTCTAAATCCGACTTGAATATTCCTGGACTTACAAAATGCCAAGTGGGTGATTACCCCCTTTCTCTAAGCAAGGTGTAAAAAGGAATCAAGCCCCTTCTGGACCAAGAGTATTTTGAGCGTTAGCCATCTCTCAGTCACCAGCAATAAAGGACTCCTGATTCTATCTCAGAGTGTGGTGCTTTCCTTACAACTCGCTTGGTTACAACATTAGCACTGTGAAAACAGACTAACGCTGGCACACATAGGTCTAAGTTAAATGTAAATTGACAGAAGAAGCAATGTCACGTGAACAGTAAGCATAAGGGGATTGAAAGCGTTATATTGCTACCAGTTATATTATTACCAGTAAAGAAGAGATTTTCAAATGAAATGTATTACCACAGATAAAAAAAGAGACATTTCATAATAACAAAAGCATCAATCCAACAAAAAGACATGCAATCAGAAATCCGCCCAATAGCTTAACTTCAGAGTTCACCAAAAAAATGGACAAAATTACAGAGAGAAATGGAGGATTCTATGAGCATGATTAGATATGTTAAAACTTTAGCAATAAATTTAAAAGCTATAGAAAATTCCAACAAAGAACTAGAATAACAAAAAGCATTAACCACATAGACTTTATATATATAAATACATATGAACATCAATGAAAAAATATATATTGTCTCAA
>NW_022443243.1:0-3879 GCF_009761245.1 Sapajus apella
ATATTGTTGGCAACCCTTTGACTTATTTTATCACCCCAGGGTTCTTTTAATTTTAGGAGCCCAAGAGGGCAGAAAAAGAAGTAGGTGAGTAATTAAACCCTCTGAGTCAGGAGATTCTCCCCTTGTGTTAAGCAATGTTGTAGAACATCGCATGTAGTAAGCTCCTAGCAGATGAGCCACGTGGCTGCTGAGCACAAATGCCTGCTTGCTGCTGTGAGCTCAGACACCATCATGATTAGTTTTTTCCACTTCTGGAGGGAATTATAAGGGCCACTTAATAACCTGTAAGTCATAGAGAGTTAAAGGTGCTTCCTCAAAACATTGAGAACAGAATGAAAGGTGAGGAGTGTTAGCCACAGGTCAAAAGTGCAGGAAAGTCTCTTAATGTGGGTTGTTGGAGAATTGCAAGTCTTATTTGGAAGTCTCCCTAGAATGAGGTCAAGGACTCTGCCCATTCTAGGATGAAAAACTGGGATATTAGACACCCCCAAATATTTATCCCAAGTGTTCATTTAGGGTTCTTAGCTTGCTCAACCATTACATTCTCAAATGCTAAGCAGCGCATTTGAATCTCTCCACAGTCCATATTAGCACTGTCTTTTGAAGTTGAGTTTCTCATTATTCTCACCTGATATACCTTATTTATCCCACACCCACCCCAATAACATGTCGTGCTCACTGTTATCTGTGAGACAAGACTTGAATTTTACTCTGCCTGGAGTGCTCCTCACATGTCTTGTCCAGATTCAGTTCCGATTCATTCTTCAGCCCTGCATCAGTCATTCGGGGCTATGCTAAACCATTGTGACAGACAACCTCCAAATTTCAGTGTCTCAAAAATCTTCTTCCTCATTTATTTACATCTCATTATGGGTCAGGTGAGAGGTAGGTCTGTGCTATATCATCCTAACACAGGAATCCAGGCTGAGGGAGGTACCATCAATAAGCTCCCCATTGCTATAGAAAAGAGAAAAAGCATGCTCAATAGAACTCTGTTTCCTGGCGATTTCTCCAGAAAAAGTCACATTATTTTTTTCTCACCTCCATTGGCCAAAAAAAAAAAAAAAAAAAAAAAAAAGTCATGTGGCCATGCAAAAATTTAATTAGGTGGGCTGGAACAGTCAGAGTGCATTCATAAAAAATAAACTGAAAATATTTGGAGAACAGCACCAATGACTATTGTGAATGCCAGCATGTATCCCTAACAAGTCAGTACTATTACTCTCCAAACTTTTCATGGCTTGCAAAGTATTAGAGCTTCTTATCTGAAGCCACAGCACTCAGAAGGACTGCAGAATACATAATGACATCTCCTTTAGGATGTCCTTAGAAAATTCAAGGAAAAGAAGTTATATAATTCAAAGTGCTTTTGGGTACAGCTATTTAGAGCTAGGTGGTAAGATTAGAGATAAGATCGTAAAGATAACAATAGGGTTAGGGTCAGGATTAGGGTCTGGGTCAGAGTCAGGGCTGGAAGTATGGTTAGAGGCGGGGTCATGGTCAGGGTCAAGATCAAAGTCAGGGTCAAAGTAAGGGTCAGAATGGGGGACCAAGGAAGGGATTAGGGTTTAGGGTCAGGGTCAAAGTCTAGGGACAGGGATAGGGTTAGGATTAGACCCGGAGCTTTGTTCTCCTGAGGACCCACCCGAGGAGAGGCCATGGCTTTGGAGCAGCTGGTAGCATGTCCACAGTGAAGACCAGCATTTTGTTCTCCTCAAGACTGACCTGGGAAGATGTGACTGCAGACCAGGTGAGGAAGGGGAGGCAAAAGCTTCCTGTCTGCTCCCCATGTGCTGAGACAGAAACTCCACCATGGGCTTTACTTTCACATGTCATATTCTACGAGTCTTGTTTACAAAGGCAACCCTTGCTTGAAGCTTTGGCTGCTCATCATCACAGCATGCCATAACATACGGTAAGATTTGGGTTTGTTTCTGGGGCAAGATCTCTATATAGAGAAAAGAGAAATGCTTAGAGCCGACATTAGGACATCTGGGACGAAAGCTGGGGATGGGCAGGCATCTTGCAATTCACCCCAAGCCTGAGGCTGGAGGAAACATGTGCACACCCATAAACACTTTTATTCATGTTTTAGTCATTTTTCTTACTGTTCTTAAAGTAGGCAAAACAGTATTGAAAATTGAAAAGTAGGTATATTAAAACTTGCAACATTAAGTTTAAATACATTATTTGTACCTCATCATTTTTTACTTTGTTGAGAAAATCTATCAGACAAAACAGGCGGAGACTTGAAACAGAGGCAGGAATGTGAAGAAGTCCAAATTAAAATTCCCTGCACAGGACCCTTGGGCTGTTTTCCTGCACGATCGGTCTGCTCCTCCCTTGGGGCCTACCTATTTTTTCTACAATAAGCTCTTTACACTGTATTTATTTTCAGCGAAGTTATCTGCCATCTTTGTACCACCTCTTGGTGAAAACCTTTCTTCCAAGTTAGATGAGAACTGGGACATCAGCGCTCTCCAATAATAGCTCCATTTCAGTTTAAATTTCCAGAACTGTGGATGCTGAATAACTGGCACTCCGGCTTTAGGTGGTGCTGAAGGAGGCCAGTAGGGGGCGCCAGCCGTCACGCTGTGAGCAACAGGGCCCTACAGTGCCCCCAGCAGCCGGCAGGGGGCATGCTGCCACAACACTGTGAGCAAGAAGGCCCAGCAGCATGGGCAGCACACCGTGAGCAGGAGGACCCTGCATTGCCCTGGTTGTCAGCAGGGGCGGTGCTGCCACTACGCTGAGCAACAGGGCCCTGCAGTGCCGGGCAGCCAGCAGGGAATGCCGGTCACCGCACTGTAAGAGGGCCCTGCAGTGGCCGTAGCCACCAGCAGGGGGCGCGGGCACAGCACAGCGAGCAAGAGGGACCTGCGGTGCCCAGCAACCAGCAGGGGGCGCCCAAGCCCGCCGGCGTGCCTGCGTCACAGCGCCTGCGTGCCTCCCCTCATGGCGGTCTGGAGAGTTGCGTTACAGCACCGGCCTGCCTGCAGTCACAACGCCAGCGTGCGTGGCGTCACAACGCCAGCGTGCCTCACGGCACAGCGCCTGCGTGCCTCCCCTCATGGCGGTCTGCAGAGTTGCGTTACAGCACCGGCCTGCCTGCAGTCACAACGCCAGCGTGCGTGGCGTCACAACGCCAGCGTGCCTCACGTCACAGCGCCTGCGTGCCACCTGTCATGGCGGTCTGCAGAGTTGCGTTCTCCCCAGTACAGACCTCGGGGGCCTCTGCAAGGGTGAACTTGCATTTTCCTCAGCACAGACCCGAGGGCACTGCAAAGGCAGCGCAGTGTTCTTAGCACAGACCTTGGGGACACCGCGTCCACTGTGAGTAAAATCCTTCTTGTTTGCAGCCCTGGCTGTTGAGGGTCAGAGACTAGTAAGAAGGTCTTGGTGTGGAAAACTGGACACGAAACGCCCCTCTGAATTCTGCGCACCCAGGTTCTTCCCAGCCAAGGCGGGGGGCTGCAGTATGAGGTCCACACCGCAGCCTCAGAACACAAATAGAGCATTCCCAAGGCAGATATGACATCCGAAATATGACAACAGCACCCACGGTACTCGTGGAATGCTAATGCAAGGCCTCAGTACCAAAATGGTACTATAAAATCTGCACTGCCTAGGCGGCCTTGCCAATACAGCGGGTTAATAATCAACACTGATGAATCAATGCAAACATGGAAACTAACCTATGGTTAGGATTAGGGTTTAGGGTGAGGGTTGGGCTAGAGTTAGGGGTTATAGGTCAGGGATTAGGGTTAGGAGTTAGAAGAAATTTGGGCAAAATATATTTAAAGTTTGAGGAGAGGAATGATCCATGAATCACGCCTGAAGCACCAGAACAGAAAACAGGGCTTGGGGCTTCGCGCTCTT
>NW_022443244.1:0-3879 GCF_009761245.1 Sapajus apella
GAAATGTATAAGGCACTGACACTTCAGACTTTACACTAAAGCAGTGTTCTGTGTCTACAAAATAATCTAAAAGTAAAGTTGGCCGAAAAATTATTTGTATGCAACTTTATTAGAGTAGAAAATTTTCTAGAGCTTTATAATTACAAGTAAACTTTGTTTTGTAAAGATTACAGATATTTTTTAAAGTAAATAATGTCGTAACTAATTCTCTACTTCATACTAGCAATGTTGTAATTAACTCTCAAATTACTTCATGCTAAAACAATTACTATTTTTTTGTTTGTTTTTTGCAACTCTGTCACCCAGGCTGTGGTGCAGTGGTGTGACCTGGCCTCACTGCCACCTCCAACTCCCGGGTTTAAGCCCCTGGGTTCTACTGCCTCAGCCTCTCAAGTAGCTGGGAGTACAGGCACATAACCCCACGCACAGCTATGTTTTATAGTTTTAGTAGGGATGGAGTGTTGACATGTTGGCCAGCTGTTCTCAAATTCGTGACCTCAAGTGATCCACCAAGCTCAGCCTTCCAGTGTGCTGGGATTACAGGTATTAGTCACTGTGTCAGGCCCATTCTGTTTCTTTATTCCTATTATGTTTATACATAAAAGCATGTGACCAATGGTTGTTATATGAAAGATATGAGAAATTGTTTTTATTACGTGAGCATTTATGATGTCTTTTATGAAAGAGTAAGGATATTAAAATGTAAGATGCATAATCTATGTAAAAAAAGTTCTTTGTGGTTAACTTACAATATTGAGTGATGTATGAAGCTAAGTGTTCAGAGTCGTATTCTTGTGCATTGCGTTAAGAAACAAATATTTTTGGTTTTAGTTAAAATTAAATTGGCCGGGTACAGTGGCTCACATTGGTAATTGCAGCACTTTGGAAGGCTGATGTGGGGGAATCACTAGGTCTGGAGTTTGAGACCAGCCGGGCCAATATGGTGAAACTCCGTCTCCACTAAAAACACAAAAATTAGCCAGGTGTGGTGGTACATACGTGTAGTCCCAGCTACTCAGGAGGCTGAGGAAGAAGAATTGCTGGAACCAAGGAGGTGGAGGTTGCAGTGAGCCAATATTGTGCCATGGCACTCCAGACTGGGTGACAGAGTGAGACTCTAGCTCAAATAAATAAATAAATAAATAAATAAAATTAATTTGTATTATATTATTTTACTAATTGTACTTTTATGAAACAAAATGTAGCACAGTTTTAAAATTTCAGATTATGTGTGAACTTAATTTCTTCAACATTTTTCACATGTCAAATATTGTACATTAAGTCTTGTTATTCCAATTTCTTTAACCTAGTCCCCATTACTCAAGTGTGTCGGTATAAGATGGTAACATGATGGGCTAACATCTCTGATCTTTTTTGCCAATGGCTTAAACTTTAAATAAGTTAAGGAATATTGTTCCCATAGGTAAAAGTTTTTTCTTTTTTTCTTTTTTAAAATTTAAATTTATTTCTGTTAATTTTTGTGGGTATGTAATATTTACGTTATATATACATATTCTGATAAAGGTATACAATATATAATGATCACATTAGGTGAAGTTAGGTATTCATCAGCTCTAGAATTTATATTTTGAATTACAATCAATTCAATTCTACAGTTTTTGTTATTTTAAAATGTACAATTAAAATGCTATTTACAGAATCATTTTTGTAATACTAAAAATTATATACAGTTATAAATAAAATTTACACATATCTGAGTTCTGAATAAATACCGTTCAAAGTTTATTATATATTTTTATTTGAATACATGGCCTGCATGCTTGCAAACACACCAACTTTTAGTTTTGATGTGCATAGAGTTAAACGTGATCTATTAGTCTAAATATAAACTTTCGGTGTAAACAAATTATGAATTAATTGTGTTTGAGGATGAGTTTGTAAGTATTTTCAGAATAAAATATCAATATTGGAAGAAGGCAATTATTTATTTATTTATTTTTTTTTTTGAGACGGAGTTTCGCTCTTGCTACCCAGGCTGGAGTGCAATGGCGCGATCTCGGCTCACCGCAACCTCCGTCTCCTGGGTTCAGGCAATTCTCCTGCCTCAGCCTCCTGGGTAGCTGGGATTACAGGCACGCGCCACCATGCCCAGCTAATTTTTTGTATTTTTAGTAGAGACGGGGTTTCACCATGTTGACCAGGATGGTCTTGATCTCTTGACCTCGTGATCCACCCGCCTCGGCCTCCCAAAGTGCTGGGATTACAGGCTTGAGCCACCGCGCCCGGCCCCTGGAAGAAGGCAATTTTAATAACATGTCTAATTTTCTGTTTCTTTCTTTTCTTTCTTTCTTTTTTTTTTTTTTTTCTTTGAGACAGAGTCTTGCTCTATTGCCCAGGCTGAAGTGCAGTGGCATGATATTAGCTGGCTAAAACCTCCACCTCCTGTATTTGAGCAATTCTCCTTTCTCAGGCTCTCCAGCTGCTGAGAGTACAGGTGTGTAGGCCACCACACCTAGCTAATTTCTGTATTTTTTGTACAGATGGTGTTTCACCATATTGATGAAGCTAGTCTTGAACTCCTGACCTCAAGTGAATCCACCCACCTTGGCCTCTCAAAGTGCTGGGATTACAGGTGTGTGTCACCAAACCCAGCCAGATGTCTGATTTTTTAGAAAACAAAAATACTCAAAAATGCTGAATGCAAATCTTTGCTTTCTTTTTTTCTTTCCTTTCCTTTTTTTAAATAATTCAGTCCCCGTAGAGACTGCCAAAAATTGCCAGTGCTGGCTATATTTCACGTCATCCTTGTGGGGTACTGGGGAAAGTTTTAAATTCCATTAATCGCGCCTCGGATAAACCTCATTGACTATGATACTGCCACTGCACAAAGCTGCAAATCTGTACTTTCTAGTTTGCATTGAATTTATTACTGTAATATATTATGGCTTATGGTTCAGAATCTTTTCATACAAATTATATGTTTTTACTTGCCCGATACTTCTGTTAGACCCATGACTTTCTTGTTTATTATATAAATTTTGTTTTATAGTTTACAAAGTACTAAGTTTGTGAGTTGCTCCATGATTATAAAAGTGATTTTAGTGAAATGTAGTCACAGGCCAGACACAGTGGATCACACCTGTAATCCCAGCACTTTGGGAGGCCGAGGTGGACATATCAACTAAGGTCAGAATTTTGATATCAACCTGGCAAAAATGGTGAAACCCTATCTCTACTGAAAATACAAAAGTTAGTGTGGGGTGGTGGTTTGCACACCTATAATTACAGCTATTGGGGCGGGTGAGGCAGGAGAATAGCTTTAACTTGGGAGATGGAGATTGCAGTGAGCCAAGATCGCACCACTGCACTCCAGGCTAGGTGACAGAGGAAGATTCTTTCTCAAAAAAGAAAGGAGAAGAAATTTAGTTATGTACACAAAATAATTTTAGCTGTAAATCCAAAATTAGTGTATTAAATTTTATTTAGTTGGAACATTCAACTTGTTTTTTTATTTGAAGAACCCTATATAAGCCTACTTTTCCTGTTACTGTTTTTTTCACTTTTTATAATGGACATGAGTAAATGTATTTATTGATTGGGTCAATTTGTTTAGGTAAGTACTAAGGAAGCTTCATAAGCCATGAGAATGTTTTTACAATAAATGTAGCAGTGCTTGCTGTGTAACTCATGCTCCATAATAAGGCATGAATGTGTCATTTAAGTTAGTTTGTAACTTCACGTTAGAGGTAGAAAATATCAAAGGTAGACAAATAAGATTGATTCTTCATGCGTAGAGGACTTGTTTCCAGGCTGCAAAGCTGAATTTTGCTGAATTTAAAAAGAAATTCAGCGTATTTAGTTCCTAATTATCTTAAGTTTTGTTTGTCATTTTATGTGTATTCCAGCCGTGTATACATC
>NW_022443245.1:0-1840 GCF_009761245.1 Sapajus apella
TATGTTCTGGAATCATATGCACTACCTTATATAATGGGTAAAAGAAATGACATAACAAATAAAAAACTGAATAAATGAAACAATGCTCAGATGGAAGTTTAATATCCAAAGGTAGATTTTAAAAAACTGTACATTTCTTTAGTATGGTTCATTTGAATTGTTAAGAATTTTTTTGGGGAATATACTTCACTGCAGTTTGTTGGCTATTTGTATTTTTCTTCCCGTTGATACATATTGTTCACATAATGTAAAAATTTGAGTTAATTTGTACAATCAAAAAACAAATTATTTTGTAAAGTAAAAATAATAATTTTAGTTTAATTTCAACACAAAGAGCTGCACATAAAATCTAGAATTAAGCTTCAGCCCAGAGCTAGCATGGAAGGCCACAGAGGGACTGGTAAAATGTTTTGCAGATATCTGCTTTAATACAACACAGATATATGAAGTCTTATATAGTTATCTAGAGCAGTGCTGGAGTAAGTGAAAATCTTCATGTCCTTCCCAAAATTATACCACTAGCATTTAAGAATAAGAAATATGTTTTAATAATGATCTTGATAACTAAAGGGCATTCAAGGCATTTAATGTTTTACTTTTATTGTGGAAATTAGATTAAAAGAGATTCGTTTACATTTGACTCTCAACTTTTGAGTTTTCAAAAAAAGATTTTTAATGTCTATTTTAGGGGTTTTTTGATCCTGTAGAAAATATTAACCATCTCTATACTTTATTAGATGTTACAACCAAAATTGTCCAAAAATGTGACTTCACCTTTCTTACTAAAGTAACTTATTGTTAGAAAACTATTTCCCTCAAAACTTCTAATTTCCATTTATTTACGCATGCCTATGCATTTATTTTTTTCTCTTTTACAGTGAATATTACTCTGCATCCTGAAAGAGCCAATAGTCATATCTTCCTGCATGGAGATTTGAGAAGCGTGAATGTTGGATGTGAACCTCAAGAGAATCCCCATATCACTGCAACACCTGGATGTTTTCTTGCATGGGGTGCTCAGAGTTTCACCTCTGGCAAATATTATTGGGAGGTTCAGGTAGGGGACTCTTGGAACTGGGCTTTCGGTGTCTGTAATGATTATTGGAAAGAGAATAGTTGGAATGACAAAAGAGATGAAGAGGAGGGACTCTTTCTTCTTGGATGTGTTAAAGACAGTCACTGCGCTCTCTTTACCACCTCCCCACTTATGTTTCAATATGTACCAAGACCTACTAGCCGACTAGGAATATTTCTGGATTATGAAGGTAGAACTGTGAGCTTTGTTAACGTTGATCAAAGTTCCCTTATACATACCATCTCTAATTGCTCCTTCTCACCTTATATCTGGCCTATCTTTTCCTGTAGTCACTTTTGACTAGAGACAAATTAGAAATGTGTCTGTAGGGTGTCAGACCCACTTTATTTCAGGAAGCCCTTTTACTCATGTCTTATCAAACGAACACATAGGTTGTAGTTTATTGAATTGCCTTCTAATGTCATCAGAATTTATTATGCTGCCATTAAATATGGTAAAAACACTAAAAACATATTTTGGTTCTTTATTCATTTTGGGAACATCATCAACCACAATGGATAGTGTAGAATATAATATGTTTTCTGGCTTGTCTTTATTTCTTTCACTGAGTAAGATAATAGATGACAGAGGTGTCTGACTGAAGTCAAAATCAATGGAAGAGTGTGGAGATTTTGTGCTTAATTAAAAAGACTTGGACTTGATTTAGTGTTCCTATTGATTGTCTTTATCTAATTGCTTTTGTTTTTGTTTTTGCTCTGTCACCCAGGCTGGAGTGCAGTTGTGCAATCTTGGCTAACTGCAATT
>NW_022443245.1:1850-3878 GCF_009761245.1 Sapajus apella
CTTTCTTAGCAGACTTTCCTATCTGAGAATACTATGTCAAACATAATCACCAAGGATAATTTTATCCAATATCTCTTAAGGATGACTTTAGGTGATGCAAAGAACAAACATTTAAAAAATGTAAATAATTGAAAAATGGAGTGGTACAATTTTTGCATAATTTTTACTGTAGATTCCATTGTCTGTGGCTGTTGAAAGTTTCAGGGAGAGTTGGGAAGCACAATTGACAGTTTCCCTCTAAGACCACAGTATTCTTGATTAATGCAGTGCTTCATGTGTTCTAGATGTGGGCATGCTGAGAACTAGGAACATTGACAGAGACCCCCACCGTGCCTTCTTTAGGGCATCTACATGTCTTTTTTATTCACGGTGAATTTTAAAAAATGGATCTCTTCAATCAAATACTTGAGAGCTCCAGCCATAGTGCTCAAGTACTCACTCCCAGATCCTGTCTGTAAACACAGGGTATAGGAACTGGGACTCTAGGTTAAAAAGAAATGACCTTATTAGACTGGGGGCAGAAAGCACACAGAGCCACATCTTGAACCATCTCTGAGTAGCAAACAACATTAAATACCCAGGAATTAAGCAAAGAAGCGAAAGATGTGTATAATGCAAAATATAAAAGTTTGATCCAAGAAATTGAATACAAAACAAAATAGGGAAAGATATTCCACATTCATGGATTGGAAAAATCGACATTGTTAAAATGTCCATATAAGCCAGAGCAATCTACAGACAATACAATTCGTATCAAAATACCAATGACATTTTTCACAGAAATAGAAAAAAAAATCACAAAAGACCCAGAATATCCAAAGATATTATAAGCAAAAAGAGCAAAACTGGTAGGCTCACATTATCTGACTTCAAATTATACTAAAGATCTATAGTAAAACAATATGTCACTAGCATAAAAGCAGACATGTAGACAAATGAACAGAATAAACATCCCAGAAACAAATCCACACATCTACATTGAACTCATTTTTGACAAAGGTACCAAGAACATACACTAGAGAAAAGACAGTCTCTTCAATAAATGGTTCTGGGAAAACTGGATAACCATATGCACAAGGATGAAACTAGACCTTAGTCTCTTATCATAAAAAAAAAATCAAAATGGATTACAGACTTAAATCTTTGGTCTCAAACTATGAAACCACTGCAGAAAAACACTGCAAGAATCTCTTGGAAGCTGGACTGGGCAAAGTGTTATTGAGTAATACACTGCAAGCACATGCAACCAAAGGAAAAATGGGTTCACATCAAGTTAAAAGCCTTCTTTACAGCAACATAAACAGTCAACAAAGTGAAGAGACAACCCACAGAATGGGAGAAAATATTTACAAACTGCCCCTCTGACAAATGATTAATAATCAGAATATATAAGGAATTCACACAACTCTATAGGAAAAAATCTAATAATCTGATTTTGAGTGGGCAAAACATTTAAATAGACATTTACCAAAAGAAGACATACAAATGGCAAACACACATATGAAAAGGTGCTCAACATCATTGATCATCAGATAAATGCAAATCAAAACTATAATGAGATATCTCACCCCGGTTAAAATGGCTTTTATTTAAACGGTGGACAATAACAAATGCTGGTGAGTGTTTGGAGAAAAGGGAACTCTCATACACTGTTTTTGGGAAAATAAATTAGTAAAAACACTGGAGAATGGTCTGGGGTTCCTCAAAAAGCTGAAAATAGAGTTACCATAGGATTCAGCAATCCCACACATGTATATACCCCCAAAAAAGGAAATCAGAATATTGAAGGCATAACTGCACTCTCATGTTTATTGCAGCACTATTCACAATAGCCAAGGTTGGTAAACAATCTAAATGTTCATCAGCTTAGAAAATGGGGTGCGTATACACAATGAAGTAATATTCAGTCATAAAAAGTGATATTCTTTCATTTGCAACAACATGGATGGAACTGGAGGTCATTATGTTATGTGAAATAAGCCAAGCACAGAAAGACAAACATCTATGTTCTCACATCTGTGGAAGCTA
>NW_022443246.1:0-3878 GCF_009761245.1 Sapajus apella
GCGGGAGAGGAACCCAGGGCAGGGACTTCAGCCCGGCGGGCCGCCCCGGGCCAGCTCGCGCAGCAGAAGTTGCCGAGGCCACTGCGCGTCCACCCAGCCGTGCGCCCGGGTCCGAACTCACTGCCCGCGGCCTGGCGCAGCGCCCTCAGCTCAAAAACTCTGCGTGGACTTCCGGTAAGCCTTCACTTCCCATGGGCATGGCAGCCACCCTCCACAGGTCGCCAGCCTGTCCCGCGTTTCCGGAAGCGCCGCGCTCACTGAGTGCTTCCAGCGGCCACGCCGCCCTCCCCTGCCCCTCCCAGCGCCGCCGCTGTCTCCACCGCCGCCCAGCGCCCCCCTGCGGCCGCTCGCTCTTCCGCTCTGGCCCGGCCACCGAGAGCCCCAGGCGCAGGCGCAGTAGGGCCTTAAAGGGGCCGGCCACCTCCACCGCACACCAGGTTAGGCCAGAGCGGGCACCAGCTGGAGCAGTCCTGAGGAACAGCTGCGCTCCCAGAACTGGATATATCCGCTCGAAGGTTTTGGGTTCAAATACAGCAGAAGATGAAGGACAGAGGAATTAAAAGAGAGAATCCCTCCTCAAAGGGTGCCTGGGCCTGTACCTTGGCAGTTTGGGTGTATTTGCAGTATCGATCTGAAATGCTGTAGCTCCACGGACGGGATGTGTTTTAGGATGCAGTCCTCCTCTTCTGCATTAGACACGTCCCCCGGGCAGCCTTGGTTTCTGCTCCCCCTCCACTGGCCACCTGCCCTTTCATTGCTTTTAGGGAAGAGGAAACAATTTTCAACATTGAAACTTGCCAGGGTTTCTAAGAACCTGTCTGTGGATGGGCTGCCTAAAGATCACTGGGGAAGACTTTTTTAATGCAGATTTTCTGTTGCAAGAATTTATAATTCTCTAAATCTACCTTAAGGTCTAGAAAGAATGAAGAAGGCCTAAAGAATCTGCACGTATTAAGAGTTTTTCCGAGTTCCCCGACCAGAGAGAAGGAGCAGGCGCACGGGGAGCAGAGGTCGTGGCAGGCAGCGGAGGCACCGGGAGTGGCTGAGCGACCCACAGCCCCTTCGGACCCCTCCCCACCCTCAGGCCCGCGGCCTGCGCCTATGGTCCCTGCGCGCCCAGACAGCTCCCCAGACTCCGTGCCCTGCGGCACCCACCAATTCTCCGCCGTGGCAGTCTCACCGAGTGGCACCTCCTGCCCACCGCCCCTGCGCCCAAGGCAGCAACTGAGGCGACCATGACAGCGGCAGAGGACGCTGCTGAGTGGAAGAGAGCGCAGCCCGCCACCGGGCCTACTTACTAGCCTTGCTGATTGTCTGTTTTTATGAGATTGTCTACTTTTCTAAGAACTTTTGTAAACAAAGAAACTTTTTTAAAAGGATGACTCATTTATATTTAATCCAAAGAAGAAGGATGTCCGGCAACATGGTGTTTGGGGTTTTGGCTTCGTTTTTAAGTCTTCTCTTCTTTGACTTTGGGGCTCGGGTGCCCCAGCTGCTGCGGGCTCCCAAGGACCTTCTGGGCACCCACATTAATGAGGCAGCCCCCTGGCGAGTCTGACAGGGCTGTCAGCGAGGCGCTGCTCCCACATTTCTCCACGTTGTCCTCTGGCAGGGTGGGAAGGAAGAGGACATTTCGTTAAGCAGGTGCTCCAAATAACCCGATTAACTGCTGGCAGGAGGAGCTCTCCCACATTAAGGACTTCCCCCACTGCTTCCTGGCCACCCCAGGACCTGGTGGCGGCGACCGTGGCCACAGACCTGCCAGAGCCACTGCAACTTGCGGCGGTAGCAACCTGGCCCCCTGTCCCAGAGAGAGACCTAGGAGTTCAGCAATCTCCTGGACCTGGACCTTATCCTCTCCAATTCGCTGTCCATCAGCAGTCGGTGGCCGCCACTGTGTCCTTGCCAGCAACAGCATCTTCCTCGTCGTTCCCGTCGAGCAGCAGCCCTGCCAGCATGCCCTCCACCTGCAGCTTCAGCCCTCTGATGTCGGCGGGGGCGACCCAGCCGTGGGGACCACAGGGGCGGAGGCCTCCTCCATGGCAGCAAGTCCGCTCCCCATCCGACGGCTCCTTTCAACCTGGAGGACATCCACAACGTGAGCCCCTTGTGCGGCTCCGTGGTGGAGCTCCTGCGGCTGCGATTGAAGCAGGTGTCCATTCCACCGCCGCAGCCGCAGCCGCCAGGTGTTGGGGTGACGGGGAAGTTAGTGCTGAAGGCGTCGCTGAGCGCCCCCAGCATCGAGTATGGCAGCCGGTCATCCTCAGCGTCAGCGAAGACGGCCCTGACAGCAGCCACCTGGTGGTGGTGGTGGCGGTGGCGGCCCCCACAACGGCTGCCCGTGGCGCCTGCACCTCAAGATCAAGCAAGAGGAGTCTCCTCGTGCACCCACTCAGGCGCTGGACCCCTTCCAGCCATGGCCACCGGCGGGCTGCACACGACGTCCCCCTGGGGCGGCAGCTCCCGACCCTGGGACCTGAGGAACTGCTGAGCAGCAGGGACTGTCACCCTGCCCTGCCGCTTCCCCGGCTTCCATCCCCACCCGGGGCCCAATTACCCATCCTTCCTGCCTGACCGACACAGCCACAAGTCCCGCCGCTCCATTACCAAGAGCTCACGCTGCCCACCCGGTTCCTGCCTGCCGGAGGAGCCCGAGAGAAAGAGGGGAAGACGATCGTGGCCCAGAAAAGGACCGCCACCTGCACTTGTGATTATGCGGGTTATGGCAAAACCTACACAAAGAGTTGCCATCCCAAGGCACACCTGCGAACCCACACAGGTGAGAAACCTTACCACGGTGTGGTAAGGATGGATGGCTGTGGATGGAAGTTCGCCTGCTCAGATGAACTGACCAGGCACTACCATAAACACACTGGGCAACGCCCATTCCGGTGCCAGAAATGTGACCGAGCATTTTCCAGGTCAGACCACCTCGCCTTACACATGAAGAGGCATTTTAAAATCCCAAACAGTGGATATGACTCACACTGCCAAGGGAGAATTCAGGTTTTTTTGTTTGTTTGTTTTTTACCTTTTCACCTGGTCTTCCAGATGAGGGGCGGAGCCCAGCCAGAAAGCACTAAATTCATGGTCAAGTTCCCAGCTGAGTCAACTTGTGAGTGGATAATCAGGAAAAATGAGAAATTCAAAAGACAAAAATCAAAGAATGGATGGCATCTGTGACTGGATCTTTAATCATTCCAATTCTAAATCCGACTTGAATATTCCTGGACTTACAAAATGCCAAGTGGGTGATTACCCCCTTTCTCTAAGCAAGGTGTAAAAAGGAATCAAGCCCCTTCTGGACCAAGAGTATTTTGAGCGTTAGCCATCTCTCAGTCACCAGCAATAAAGGACTCCTGATTCTATCTCAGAGTGTGGTGCTTTCCTTACAACTCGCTTGGTTACAACATTAGCACTGTGAAAACAGACTAACGCTGGCACACATAGGTCTAAGTTAAATGTAAATTGACAGAAGAAGCAATGTCACGTGAACAGTAAGCATAAGGGGATTGAAAGCGTTATATTGCTACCAGTTATATTATTACCAGTAAAGAAGAGATTTTCAAATGAAATGTATTACCACAGATAAAAAAAGAGACATTTCATAATAACAAAAGCATCAATCCAACAAAAAGACATGCAATCAGAAATCCGCCCAATAGCTTAACTTCAGAGTTCACCAAAAAAATGGACAAAATTACAGAGAGAAATGGAGGATTCTATGAGCATGATTAGATATGTTAAAACTTTAGCAATAAATTTAAAAGCTATAGAAAATTCCAACAAAGAACTAGAATAACAAAAAGCATTAACCACATAGACTTTATATATATAAATACATATGAACATCAATGAAAAAATATATATTGTCTCAA
>NW_022443247.1:0-3878 GCF_009761245.1 Sapajus apella
ATTATTTCCTTAATTGCACATAATTCTGTGAAATAGGCTATATTATCCGTCTTTTTTTCAGATGAGAAAACTATTGCACAGAGAGGTATGTTCTCCCTATAAATGAGATGATTTCTGTATGTGGATTTTGTTTTCACGTGGCATGTTGGTTTTATTAAAATAATGATTTATTTAGTTATATTAAGCTTTAATTTTGAACAAACCAACTTTGTAGCATTATGAATCACCCCATATTGTGAATTGAGATCACACTATCGCTTATTAGATGATAGACTACTGCAGTACAGTGCTAAAGGTCATGATTACTCCATATCCTACTTAGAACACAACTGTTTGGATTTTCTGTTTTTTGAGACAGAATGTCTCTCTGCCACCCACGCTGGCGTGCAGTGGCATGCAGCCTCAATTTCCTGGGCTCAAGTGATCTAAGATTCTTAATAAATACCTTTCCACTTAAAAATCTAATATATAGGCCGGGCACAATGGCTCATGCCTGTATTCCCAGCACTTTGGGAGGCCCAGGTGGGTGGATCACTTGAGGTCAAGAGTTTGCGACCAGGCTGGCCAACATGATGAAACCCTGTCTCTACTCAAAATACAAAAATTAGCTGGGTGTGGTGGCGCACACCTGTAATCCCAGCTACTGGCAAGGCTGAGGCAGGAGAATCGCTTGAACCCCACCTCCGTCTTGCTCTGTTGTCCGGGCTGGAGTGCAGTGGTCCAATCTCGGTTCACTACAACCTTTGCCTCCCAGGTTCAAGCAAGTCTCCTGCCTCAGCCTCCCGAGCAGCTGGGACTACAGGCGGGTACCACCCCACCCAGCTAATTTTTGTATTTTTAGTAGAGACTGGGTTTCACCATGTTGACCAGAATGGTCTGGATCTCCTGACCTTGTGATCCAGCTGGCTCAGCCTCCCAAAGTGCTGTGATTATAGGCGTGAGCCACTGCACGATCTATATATATATATTTCATTTTTTTTTTTTTTTTTGAGACAGAGTCTTGCTCCATCGCCAAGTGCCAAGCTGAAGTGCAGTGGTGCGATCTCAGCTCACTGCAGCCTCCGCCTCCTGGGTTCAAGCAATTCTCCTGCCTCAGCCTCCTGAGTAGCTGGGACTACAGGCACACCACACCACGCCCAGATAATTGTTTTGTATTTTTAGCAGAGACGAGGTTTCACCATTGGCCAGGATGGTCTCAATCTCTTGACCTCGTGATCTGAACTCCTCGGCCTCCCAAAGTGCTGGGATTACAGGCGTGAACCACTGTGCCTGGCCATGTATATATATTTCTAATCTAACATATTAATGTAATTTTTAATATTTGTAAAAACCATAAAAAAACTTTCCAGATAAGAACAGCGACTACCACTATGTATCATACAATAATTCAACTAAATAGTTTAAGAATTCACTGTAGCTTAGTGGTTAAGACACAGCACTCCAGAGCTAGATGATCTGGATTCAAGTTCTGCCTCTATTACATATATGCTGTGTCACCTTAAGCAATCTACTTACTCTCTCTGTACCTTAGTTTACTTTCTTTCAAATAGGAAGTAAGGCAGACAAACGCACATTTTGTTAGAATGAGGGACAACCTACAAGATAACTGGGAAGTACTCTTCAAAGCTTTCAAGGCCATGAAATTTAAAAAAAGACAGAGGAACTGTCCTAGGTTAAAAGGGACTAAGGAGCTGCAACAACTAAATGCAAAGCAGCATCTGTGTGGGATGCTGCAGCAGAAAAGGGACATTAGTGGGACAAGCAAGTCCCCCTTCCCTCTGGAGGAGCACAATTCCAAGGAGTATATTGGCGGCATTTTCCAGAGGTTGCTGCTCCAGTCACCCACTGTGATTATTTGCTTCGTAACACTTTTTTTTTTTTTAAAAAACATGGGGTTTCACCGTGATGGCCAGGCTGGTCTTGAACCCCTGGCCTCAGGTGATCCACCCACCTCAGCCTCCCAAAGTGCTAGGATTACAGGTGTGAGCCACTGCGCCTGGCCCACTTTTTTTTTTTTTTTTTTTTTTTTTTTGAGAGAAAGTCTCACTCTGTGGCCCAGGCTGGAGTGCAGCGGCACGATCTCAGCTCATTGCAACCTCCACCTCCCTGATTCAAGCGATTCTCCTGCCTCAGTCTCTGGAGTAACTGGGACTACAGGCATGCTCTACCATACCTGGCTAACTTTTGAATGTTTAGTGGAGATGGGATTTTGCCATATTGGCCAGGCTGGTCTCGAGCTCCTGACTTCAGGTGATCCGCCCATCTCAGCCTCTCAAAATGCTGAGATTACAGGCGTGAGCCACCACGCCTGGCCTTGTAACACATTTTTTTTTTTTAATTGGCTGCTGCCTGCCTTTTCCTGGCTCACTTCTTCATGCCCCACCCAGTGGTCCCTGTGTCTCTCAAATAAAGGAACTGTCACCAAATCCTTGTCTCAGGGCAGCTCCTAGGGGAACCCAAACTAGGACATTTCATTCTATTTTTATAAAGCACAAAAACAGGTGAAATTAATCTGTGCTATCAGAAGTCTGGGTGATGATTGCCCTTTGAGGAGAGGAAGGTAGAGACTGGATGTGGACAGAACGAGGTTTCAGGGACGCAGGTAATGTTCTCTTTCCTGATCTGAGTCCTGGTTAAATGACTGTTTTTTATTTGTGAAAGTTAATTGAGTCATACAGTGATAATAGGTACAATTTTGGGTTGGATTACTATAACTCAATAAAATATTTTTAAAATAATTTTGTTAGTTTTGGCAGAAGGCAGGAGTTTTTTTGCCAGGTGTTTTGTCGTTGTTTGTCTGTTTTTAGAGTTACCCAGGATGTTACTCTGTCACCCAGGCTGGAGTGCAATGGTGCAATCGTAGGTCACTGCAGCCTCAAGCCCCCCGGGCTTAAGCAATCCTCCCGCTTTGGCTACCCAGGTAGTGGGACTACAGGCAGGAGCCACCACATCTGGCCTCAGTTTTGTTTTTTACAGTGAAGGAATGGTAAAAACAATTACTCATTGGCTTTTGCAGTGAAAACGGGATCATACATTTGTAAGAAGTAAAACAACAAATCATTCTGATAATTATCTTTCTGCTCCACATATGGCCCCAGAAGGTAGGAAGAGACAGAGGCCAGAGGGATGAAAAGTTGGTTCCAGGTGGCAAAGAAGAGGACAAGAAAGAGAAGACGTAGAGATGATATGGTCCGCACAGACCAGGGAGAGAGAAAAGAAGCAAGTGACAGCAACAAAACATGAATACAGAAAGAGACTTTTTATCTCCATGCTGTCAGAATGGATAGAAGGATTCCTCTCCAAAGCCGAAATACATAGGCATTCATGTAACGCCCTCTTTATTCTACATTCAACAAAGACAAATTCCTCAAACCTTGTTTGACATTCAGTAAAGACCATTTCTTTTAAGAAAGCAGCAGGGTCAATCCCCGTTTACAAGGGGTAGTGCATCTCTTTTCACGGCCTCACGTTTCCATCTGGTGGCCTCTTAGGATATCATGGACAAGGACTCAAGAGTTACAACTAAGGCAGGGTGGATATTTCCCGCTGGCATCTGTCTGGTTTGAGGGTTAAACCCAGGTCTCAGATGGGAGGGTCTGCATTTCTAAGGCAGCTTGTAAGGAGAGGGGTGGAAGAAGACATCTAAACCAACCCTGTGAATTTCATTTCAGGGTGGCCTGAGCCACAACATTCACATCAAAAACAAGCATATTATCGTAAGATTTATTGACCTTTGTCAGCCACTCCTACTAGGTCTTCCTATAGATATTAACACTTAAAAAAATAACTAACACCCAAAGTAAATTTTACTGACATTCCAGATTGGCCTATCATTAAGTTGAATTGTTCACTGTACCGACACTGAAACATTTATTGCA
>NW_022443248.1:0-3878 GCF_009761245.1 Sapajus apella
AGGACTTCTAGCCAATATACACACAAAATATCTATAAATCCGTGAGACAAGACACGCAGCTCAGTAGCACAATAGTTAAAAACTTGTACCAGTGCTTCACAAAGAAAATATTCCAATAGCTGGTAAATGTGTTAAAAGGGCTCATATCATTACTCTTCAGGAAATAAGGATTAAAACCCAAATGCTGCTGTATACTTACTACATGCTGAAATAAAAAAGGCAGAAACCTAAATCAAGTACTGGGAGTGGCACGAGGCAGCTGGAACTCGTGTGTGCTGTTGGGGAGTAGAGATAGACGCAGGTCAGGAAAACCACCTGCAGGAACTCACCAGGTCAGACGTGTAGAAAGTGCCTGAGAAACCAGCCCTGCACTCGCTCACCTTCTATCGGCCTCTGAGACGTGATAGTAGCTTCTGTGACACAACATGTCTCCTCCTCAGTGTGTGCCTGGCCACCTGTGCACCTGAAGACATAGACCGGGATGGCCATAGCAGAGCACTTGCAAACCCTAGCCAGGAGCCCAGCACTGCGTCCCTGTACAGGGGACAGATGTCTGAAGATGAGAATTATCAGAGATTCACAGAAGCTGCTCATCTGGATTTTCTACTCAAGGGAAAAGTGACAAATTCTGCTCATAAAGAGATAAGCAGGGCTGGGCAGGGTGGCTCACGCCTGTAATCCCAGCGCTTTGGGAGGCCGAGGTGGGTGGATTACCTGAGGTCAGGAGTTTAAGACCAACCTGGCCAACATGGTGAAACCCTGTCTCTACAAAAATACAAGAATCAGCTGGACGTGGTGGCATGTGCCTGTAATCCCAGCTACTCAGGTGGCTGAGGTAGAAGAATCACTTTAACCTGGGAGGCGGAGGTTGCAGTGAGCCGAGATTGCACCAGTGTGAGACTCCATCTAAAAAAAAAAAAAAGATAAGCAGAACTTTCAAAAATGAAATTTTAATGCAAGTATTTAAACATTTTTTTCCATTTGCAAAATCAAAATGGAGCTAGGAGTGTGGCTCAGGGCTGGTTGCTCAGGTACCCTCGGGTTCCTGCTGGAACCTGTGGGCAGAGGCCGGACAACCACCCCAGCAGTCTCTACAACCCCCAAGAGGGAGGACATTGCCGAGAATGTTGTTAATCATATTTGTTGATTTGTCAAGATGAGGACTTTGATGTATGAAACAACTGAGTAGTTGATTACAGTTAAACCATGGCAAATACTTTTGACTTAACATTTTCCTTTTCCAATATGCCCTATGAAGAGTCTGTCTTTTTCTCTTAACTTAAATGTTGTTAATCTCAATGTCCATGTAGCAACTATGGTGTTTTGTCTCTAAGACTTCAAAGTCCATTCAACTTTAATCAAGGCCAAAAAAGAAATTTCATTACAGTTCGTGGGCATTTTCATGAATTTGGTAGCCAATGCTAGCAAAAAATCATCACTAGGAAGCACCTTCAGATGACTTTAAAGTAAAGCATTTTTATCTTGTCGAAATTAAAAATTAATGGAGGGCATTAAATTTTGATTTTTATGGTGAACAGTGATTCAGCACTCAATACACCTTGCTCCAGAAATATTAGAGCCTGGAATTTATGACAATAATGAATCCTGTTTTATTGAAATAATAGAGAAAAATGGATTGCAAGAAAGAAACATGGCAAACAATAAGTTGGAAAACTGCTGTTATAAAATCGTTCACTTTGGGGCAATAGGTACTGCCTCTGGAATGATGAAACACTTTGGTATTGAGAGACTGAAACCAGAATTGTTATTCAGAACTCGGTACAACACCAAGGACAGGGACTCCCAAGCTGAAAATGAAGGACATATGTTGCTGTGTGCAGTGTCATGGTGACAGGAGAAGCTCTGTTCTTTTTCGTTTTAATTTCTCGAGACAAGGTCTTGCTCTGTCACCAGGGCCGGAGTGCAGAGGCACAGTTGCAGCTCTCTGCAGCCTTGACCTCCTGGGCTCAAGCGATCCTCTCACCTCAGCCTCCCAAGTAGCTGGGATCACAGGCATGCACCACCAGGCCAGGATAAATTTTAAAATTTTTTTGTAGAGATGAGGTTTCACCATATTGCCCAGGCTGGCCTCAAACTCCTGGGTGCAGGCCATCCTCCCAGCTTGGCCTCCCACAGTGTTGGGATTGTAGGCGTGAGCCGCCACACCAGCAGAAGCCCCTTTCTTGGAGTTCATGCCTGACTTTGCTCTGCTGAGGGCCACCTGGCTGCAAGGTCCCCTGAGACGCCAAGAGGAAAAAGTGTTCTCAGACCTCCCTCCTTCTCCACTCAATGACAGCATCCGATCTGCTCTGCTGTATACCACATACCCCAAAGGAGTCACCAACCTTTGTAAGAGCTGTCCACCTCTCAACCTGATAGGTTTTAAAACAACCAAACAAACAAATGACCGTCGTCCTGGGACTGAGGAAGCAGGACTGACGACCCAATGTGCCACAGCATTTCAGGTGAGCCATTGGCAAAAAGGAAGACATGGCTGAGTCTTTCATGCCCTGTGGCCTGCGACTCCCCATCTGGGAATTTGCCCTGAAAATAGTCTAGAACGTGGGCTCAGATTGAACAAAATCACTGCACTGTTTTCAGTGTTGGGAATATGTTAAATTATTCACATAACGTTGTAGAATGTTTAACAACATAGAAAGCTATGGAATGAGGCCACGCCATGGTTTTGTCAAAACCCAGCAGCCTCAGAGCAGATGTGGATGGCAGGTGCCCAGCAACAGTCAGACACGTAGCCAGTGCAGAGTCAGACACACAGCCAGTGCAGCAGCGCTGGGGACCCAGGTAGCAAAAATCGGCTTTGCAGTGTTCCCTTGGTCCAGCACTCAGCAACATGGACGTTTTGTGGAGGTGGTCACCAGGGACCCCCAGAGAGGGGAAGGAGGATTGTGGGGCCCCTGAGTGGTCACCACTTGGCACGGTGAGGGCCTGAGCCTCCTGTGTAGATGCCTTCCGTGTAAGGCAGTGGAGTTGGAGCCATGTGGCTGGGCCTCGAGGGCAGCCTGAGGGACTGGGGCCCCCAACCAATGGCAAATGGCTGGGGAGGCGCCCAGGGAGAAGGGAATGGGACCATCCAGACAGCACAGGGACCTGGCATGGTTGGGGGAGCGAGGAGGCAGGAATGTTGAGTTGTGGGGGGGAACCGGGGTGGAGCCCCCCACCCTTTTCTGTGACATCTGCTTCCCAGCAGGCCTGTAAGCCTCAGGGAGAGGGTGTGTCTGCTGTGGGGGGTGGCTGGTTGGAGTAGGGACCACACCATCCTGCTCCGAGTGCCCACTGGGATCCATAGCCCCAGCTCCGGCCACTCTGGAAGAGCAAAGCCTCTGTTTCCCTGGCTTTTTCAAAGCCAGACTTTGCCACCTCACTTGCAGGCTGAGAGGCCACATGTCTCCTTGGTAATCCGGGAGCCCCTGCCACCCATTGTTTTGGGCAGATGGTGTCCCAGTCATGCCTGGCACCCGGGTGTACACAGGCCTCATGACCCTCTGGCCAAAGTGCCTCGGAGCCGTGCCGCATGTTTCTCAGAGGGCTGCAACTTCTTTGGGATGATGATTATTATTAGTATTGAGATAGCATCTTTGTCTGTTGCCAAGCTGGGACTAGAGTACAGTGCTGCGATCATAGCTCACTGCAGCCTCAGCCTCCTTCAAGTGATCCTCTACCCTCAGCCTCCACAGTAGCTGGAGCCACTGGAACCTGCCACTATGCCCAGCTAATTTTGTAAAAAATATGTTTTGTAGAGATGGGGTTTTGCTATGCTGCCCGGACTGGTCTCGAACTCCTGGACTCAAGGGATCTGCCTATCTTGGTCTCCCAGAAGGTTGGGATTACAGGCATGAGCCACTGCACCTGGCCAGTAT
>NW_022443249.1:0-3877 GCF_009761245.1 Sapajus apella
GGGAGAGTCTAGGAAAAGAAATTAGAAGAGGATGGCTGACTCAGACCAGCCTTTCAAGCTGGAAATGGGACAACTTCTCAGGGCAGACAGGAAATAACCAACTCTTGACTGGCCACCAATAGGGTGCGTGCTGTCTTCGTTCTGTGGGTGCTCAGGATCTCACATTGATCTGAACTGCTGTCAGTTACCTACCAGAAGAAACACATCTTCAAAGTTTGAGACAAGCTTTAAACAGTTTCAGATCGAGGAGCACATGGATGTATTTCCTTTTCAGAACATCAACATTGAATTTGAGCTTAAAGAACAGCTAATTAATAATGTTCTTGCTCCTTGGCCAAACTCTAAATTTATTTTGGGAAACTGATTGAAAGATGTGTTTATGTAAGATTCTGTCCAGTGAAATCTTTGGGGATCTCAGAATACAGATAGCAACCTAAGACAGAGTTTGACAGACTTTTCGAGTAAAGAGCCAGAGAAAAAATATTTTAGGGATCAAGGGCCATGTGGTCTCTGTCAAAAGTCCTTAACTCTGTTTTGCAGCACAAAAGTAGCCAGAGATGATATGTAAGGGAATGAGCTTGACTGTGTTCCGATAAAACTTTATTGGTGAATACTAAAATTTGAATATCATATAACTTTCACATGTCATAATATAATCTTATTTTTTTTTGTCAACCATTTAAATAAGTAAAAACCATTCTTATGAGCTGATATAGGACAGATGATACAAAACAGATGATATACCGAATTTGGTCCACGGGCTATAGTTTGCTGACCCGTGACTAAAAACTTTCCAGTTAGTCATATTTTTTGAAGACCTCCATGTGTCAGAGCTTATCTCAGACCCCGTCATCAAGTGTGTTATGCAAAACATTTTATAAAGATCTTATCCTTCTACCAGCTTGCTTTATGTATGTGTGTATGCCTGTTCAAACCATATTTTATATAAACTTGTTGATGTTTCTTAAAATATGGTAGACATGTTTTTGAACATCGGCTACCTTGATAAACATGCTAAACATAGAATTACCTAGCCCCTAGAATATAAGCACCTGCTATGATCTTAGAATGTAAATAGCTCAGAAGCTGTAAACATGCTTATGTAAAACATAATTTGTAAATAACAGATGGCACTTATTTACTAAGAATGTGAAGGCACTGATGAGAATGAAGTCATCTTGGACCAATGAAATGGAAGGTGTGTCAAAAATGCCCAGGTTTCCAGTTAGTATGAAAACATGGCCTCCCAAGCCAGCAGCCAGAGGGCCATCCCACTGGCTCTGTCTGTGTGCTCAGAGCTGGCCGTGGACCATGACTTGCCAGCCATCAGGCAGTTCCAACCCCTTGTGCACATCCGGGCATAGATGGAGACCAGTCAATCCACAGATGAAAGCGGTGCATGCCTGCCCGCTGTTTCTTCTTTTAGCTCAGCCATTTATTTTAACTTGAAGGAAAATAAATGTGAATGCATGCAACTGGGGGTCTAAGTGCCTGGTTTTATCATTCGCTTCCACTCTGACATCCTCAAACTGTGTCTTTACTGTAACCCAAGCCTAGCGTGAAAATACAGCACTAGGGTATCCAGTGCCAGGCAATTGTCATATCTGTTTCAAAGGAAGTGTTGACTCAACTCAGCCCAGGGACCGCCACCAAGAGTAAAAGGTCTCCAGAGATGGGATTGGACCTTAAAGTTATTTACATTAGCAGTTGATCTGGAACTTGAGTCAGAGTTGATCCTTGCTTTTTAAAAGAGAAATTCTTTCATTTATTCATATCCTTTCTGCCTCTCTTTCTGTGGCTTGCCCTCTCCTTCTTCACCCCTCCTTCTTCCTACCCCATACAAACAAACACATATCCACACACATTATTCTGTATCCAGAGAATCTAATTTTATCTTCAAACAATGTATCCTAAGGGACTTTTCTCCAATTGTGATTGAGATATTGTTATAAAGAAAAGTCCGTTAGGATACATTGTTTGAAGATAAAATTAGATTCTCTGGATACAGAATAATGTGTGTGGATATGTGTTTGTTTGTATGGGGTAGGAAGAAGGAGGGGTGAAGAAGGAGAGGGCAAGCCACAGAAAGAGAGGCAGAAAGGATATGAATAAATGAAAGAATTTCTCTTTTAAAAAGCAAGGATCAACTCTGACTCAAGTTCCAGATCAACTGCTAATGTAAATAACTTTAAGGTCCAATCCCATCTCTGGAGACCTTTTACTCTTGGTGGCGGTCCCTGGGCTGAGTTGAGTCAACACTTCCTTTGAAACAGATATGACAATTGCCTGGCACTGGATACCCTAGTGCTGTATTTTCACGCTAGGCTTGGGTTACAGTAAAGACACAGTTTGAGGATGTCAGAGTGGAAGCGAATGATAAAACCAGGCACTTAGACCCCCAGTTGCATGCATTCACATTTATTTTCCTTCAAGTTAAAATAAATGGCTGAGCTAAAAGAAGAAACAGCGGGCAGGCATGCACCGCTTTCATCTGTGGATTGACTGGTCTCCATCTATGCCCGGATGTGCACAAGGGGTTGGAACTGCCTGATGGCTGGCAAGTCATGGTCCACGGCCAGCTCTGAGCACACAGACAGAGCCAGTGGGATGGCCCTCTGGCTGCTGGCTTGGGAGGCCATGTTTTCATACTAACTGGAAACCTGGGCATTTTTGACACACCTTCCATTTCATTGGTCCAAGATGACTTCATTCTCATCAGTGCCTTCACATTCTTAGTAAATAAGTGCCATCTGTTATTTACAAATTATGTTTTACATAAGCATGTTTACAGCTTCTGAGCTATTTACATTCTAAGATCATAGCAGGTGCTTATATTCTAGGGGCTAGGTAATTCTATGTTTAGCATGTTTATCAAGGTAGCCGATGTTCAAAAACATGTCTACCATATTTTAAGAAACATCAACAAGTTTATATAAAATATGGTTTGAACAGGCATACACACATACATAAAGCAAGCTGGTAGAAGGATAAGATCTTTATAAAATGTTTTGCATAACACACTTGATGACGGGGTCTGAGATAAGCTCTGACACATGGAGGTCTTCAAAAAATATGACTAACTGGAAAGTTTTTAGTCACGGGTCAGCAAACTATAGCCCGTGGACCAAATTCGGTATATCATCTGTTTTGTATCATCTGTCCTATATCAGCTCATAAGAATGGTTTTTACTTATTTAAATGGTTGACAAAAAAAAATAAGATTATATTATGACATGTGAAAGTTATATGATATTCAAATTTTAGTATTCACCAATAAAGTTTTATCGGAACACAGTCAAGCTCATTCCCTTACATATCATCTCTGGCTACTTTTGTGCTGCAAAACAGAGTTAAGGACTTTTGACAGAGACCACATGGCCCTTGATCCCTAAAATATTTTTTCTCTGGCTCTTTACTCGAAAAGTCTGTCAAACTCTGTCTTAGGTTGCTATCTGTATTCTGAGATCCCCAAAGATTTCACTGGACAGAATCTTACATAAACACATCTTTCAATCAGTTTCCCAAAATAAATTTAGAGTTTGGCCAAGGAGCAAGAACATTATTAATTAGCTGTTCTTTAAGCTCAAATTCAATGTTGATGTTCTGAAAAGGAAATACATCCATGTGCTCCTCGATCTGAAACTGTTTAAAGCTTGTCTCAAACTTTGAAGATGTGTTTCTTCTGGTAGGTAACTGACAGCAGTTCAGATCAATGTGAGATCCTGAGCACCCACAGAACGAAGACAGCACGCACCCTATTGGTGGCCAGTCAAGAGTTGGTTATTTCCTGTCTGCCCTGAGAAGTTGTCCCATTTCCAGCTTGAAAGGCTGGTCTGAGTCAGCCATCCTCTTCTAATTTCTTTTCCTAGACTCTCCC
>NW_022443250.1:0-3877 GCF_009761245.1 Sapajus apella
GGGAGAGTCTAGGAAAAGAAATTAGAAGAGGATGGCTGACTCAGACCAGCCTTTCAAGCTGGAAATGGGACAACTTCTCAGGGCAGACAGGAAATAACCAACTCTTGACTGGCCACCAATAGGGTGCGTGCTGTCTTCGTTCTGTGGGTGCTCAGGATCTCACATTGATCTGAACTGCTGTCAGTTACCTACCAGAAGAAACACATCTTCAAAGTTTGAGACAAGCTTTAAACAGTTTCAGATCGAGGAGCACATGGATGTATTTCCTTTTCAGAACATCAACATTGAATTTGAGCTTAAAGAACAGCTAATTAATAATGTTCTTGCTCCTTGGCCAAACTCTAAATTTATTTTGGGAAACTGATTGAAAGATGTGTTTATGTAAGATTCTGTCCAGTGAAATCTTTGGGGATCTCAGAATACAGATAGCAACCTAAGACAGAGTTTGACAGACTTTTCGAGTAAAGAGCCAGAGAAAAAATATTTTAGGGATCAAGGGCCATGTGGTCTCTGTCAAAAGTCCTTAACTCTGTTTTGCAGCACAAAAGTAGCCAGAGATGATATGTAAGGGAATGAGCTTGACTGTGTTCCGATAAAACTTTATTGGTGAATACTAAAATTTGAATATCATATAACTTTCACATGTCATAATATAATCTTATTTTTTTTTGTCAACCATTTAAATAAGTAAAAACCATTCTTATGAGCTGATATAGGACAGATGATACAAAACAGATGATATACCGAATTTGGTCCACGGGCTATAGTTTGCTGACCCGTGACTAAAAACTTTCCAGTTAGTCATATTTTTTGAAGACCTCCATGTGTCAGAGCTTATCTCAGACCCCGTCATCAAGTGTGTTATGCAAAACATTTTATAAAGATCTTATCCTTCTACCAGCTTGCTTTATGTATGTGTGTATGCCTGTTCAAACCATATTTTATATAAACTTGTTGATGTTTCTTAAAATATGGTAGACATGTTTTTGAACATCGGCTACCTTGATAAACATGCTAAACATAGAATTACCTAGCCCCTAGAATATAAGCACCTGCTATGATCTTAGAATGTAAATAGCTCAGAAGCTGTAAACATGCTTATGTAAAACATAATTTGTAAATAACAGATGGCACTTATTTACTAAGAATGTGAAGGCACTGATGAGAATGAAGTCATCTTGGACCAATGAAATGGAAGGTGTGTCAAAAATGCCCAGGTTTCCAGTTAGTATGAAAACATGGCCTCCCAAGCCAGCAGCCAGAGGGCCATCCCACTGGCTCTGTCTGTGTGCTCAGAGCTGGCCGTGGACCATGACTTGCCAGCCATCAGGCAGTTCCAACCCCTTGTGCACATCCGGGCATAGATGGAGACCAGTCAATCCACAGATGAAAGCGGTGCATGCCTGCCCGCTGTTTCTTCTTTTAGCTCAGCCATTTATTTTAACTTGAAGGAAAATAAATGTGAATGCATGCAACTGGGGGTCTAAGTGCCTGGTTTTATCATTCGCTTCCACTCTGACATCCTCAAACTGTGTCTTTACTGTAACCCAAGCCTAGCGTGAAAATACAGCACTAGGGTATCCAGTGCCAGGCAATTGTCATATCTGTTTCAAAGGAAGTGTTGACTCAACTCAGCCCAGGGACCGCCACCAAGAGTAAAAGGTCTCCAGAGATGGGATTGGACCTTAAAGTTATTTACATTAGCAGTTGATCTGGAACTTGAGTCAGAGTTGATCCTTGCTTTTTAAAAGAGAAATTCTTTCATTTATTCATATCCTTTCTGCCTCTCTTTCTGTGGCTTGCCCTCTCCTTCTTCACCCCTCCTTCTTCCTACCCCATACAAACAAACACATATCCACACACATTATTCTGTATCCAGAGAATCTAATTTTATCTTCAAACAATGTATCCTAAGGGACTTTTCTCCAATTGTGATTGAGATATTGTTATAAAGAAAAGTCCGTTAGGATACATTGTTTGAAGATAAAATTAGATTCTCTGGATACAGAATAATGTGTGTGGATATGTGTTTGTTTGTATGGGGTAGGAAGAAGGAGGGGTGAAGAAGGAGAGGGCAAGCCACAGAAAGAGAGGCAGAAAGGATATGAATAAATGAAAGAATTTCTCTTTTAAAAAGCAAGGATCAACTCTGACTCAAGTTCCAGATCAACTGCTAATGTAAATAACTTTAAGGTCCAATCCCATCTCTGGAGACCTTTTACTCTTGGTGGCGGTCCCTGGGCTGAGTTGAGTCAACACTTCCTTTGAAACAGATATGACAATTGCCTGGCACTGGATACCCTAGTGCTGTATTTTCACGCTAGGCTTGGGTTACAGTAAAGACACAGTTTGAGGATGTCAGAGTGGAAGCGAATGATAAAACCAGGCACTTAGACCCCCAGTTGCATGCATTCACATTTATTTTCCTTCAAGTTAAAATAAATGGCTGAGCTAAAAGAAGAAACAGCGGGCAGGCATGCACCGCTTTCATCTGTGGATTGACTGGTCTCCATCTATGCCCGGATGTGCACAAGGGGTTGGAACTGCCTGATGGCTGGCAAGTCATGGTCCACGGCCAGCTCTGAGCACACAGACAGAGCCAGTGGGATGGCCCTCTGGCTGCTGGCTTGGGAGGCCATGTTTTCATACTAACTGGAAACCTGGGCATTTTTGACACACCTTCCATTTCATTGGTCCAAGATGACTTCATTCTCATCAGTGCCTTCACATTCTTAGTAAATAAGTGCCATCTGTTATTTACAAATTATGTTTTACATAAGCATGTTTACAGCTTCTGAGCTATTTACATTCTAAGATCATAGCAGGTGCTTATATTCTAGGGGCTAGGTAATTCTATGTTTAGCATGTTTATCAAGGTAGCCGATGTTCAAAAACATGTCTACCATATTTTAAGAAACATCAACAAGTTTATATAAAATATGGTTTGAACAGGCATACACACATACATAAAGCAAGCTGGTAGAAGGATAAGATCTTTATAAAATGTTTTGCATAACACACTTGATGACGGGGTCTGAGATAAGCTCTGACACATGGAGGTCTTCAAAAAATATGACTAACTGGAAAGTTTTTAGTCACGGGTCAGCAAACTATAGCCCGTGGACCAAATTCGGTATATCATCTGTTTTGTATCATCTGTCCTATATCAGCTCATAAGAATGGTTTTTACTTATTTAAATGGTTGACAAAAAAAAATAAGATTATATTATGACATGTGAAAGTTATATGATATTCAAATTTTAGTATTCACCAATAAAGTTTTATCGGAACACAGTCAAGCTCATTCCCTTACATATCATCTCTGGCTACTTTTGTGCTGCAAAACAGAGTTAAGGACTTTTGACAGAGACCACATGGCCCTTGATCCCTAAAATATTTTTTCTCTGGCTCTTTACTCGAAAAGTCTGTCAAACTCTGTCTTAGGTTGCTATCTGTATTCTGAGATCCCCAAAGATTTCACTGGACAGAATCTTACATAAACACATCTTTCAATCAGTTTCCCAAAATAAATTTAGAGTTTGGCCAAGGAGCAAGAACATTATTAATTAGCTGTTCTTTAAGCTCAAATTCAATGTTGATGTTCTGAAAAGGAAATACATCCATGTGCTCCTCGATCTGAAACTGTTTAAAGCTTGTCTCAAACTTTGAAGATGTGTTTCTTCTGGTAGGTAACTGACAGCAGTTCAGATCAATGTGAGATCCTGAGCACCCACAGAACGAAGACAGCACGCACCCTATTGGTGGCCAGTCAAGAGTTGGTTATTTCCTGTCTGCCCTGAGAAGTTGTCCCATTTCCAGCTTGAAAGGCTGGTCTGAGTCAGCCATCCTCTTCTAATTTCTTTTCCTAGACTCTCCC
>NW_022443251.1:0-3877 GCF_009761245.1 Sapajus apella
TCAACTAGACTTCTGGACAGCTTCACTGAGTCAAGTGTATGGTCTTACAGCTATTTGAGCAATATCATCAGAAGCCTGTAACCAGAGTACCTGTCATAGTCTTTTCTGTGAGTCTCAGAGGGAGTCCCGTGTTGGAGACGAACATTCTGATCCATAGCTGATTGCAGGAGCTTTTAGGAAAGCATCAGGGCTAAATAATATCTAAATGACAAACAGCATGAAATGACTGTGACAAAAGATCTGATGAGAGTTCATTATTCCACAACTGACAAGGATATTCAATTTTGTCTGTGGCATATGACATTTAAAATAATAATTGAAAATATGACTCATAACACTATACCAGCAGGTAGCATGGATAAGGAGGACATTGACAAATTTCCAGGAATTTTATATAATTTCTGAAAACATAACATTTTATCAATTCAAATATAACACAGGGAAGGTTAGATATCTCTTTTTACTTGTGTATTTGGTATAGTTTTTCTTATAAAAAATACAACCTACTTTATTTGCATAACTTGCCCTACTTTTCCTGCATACTTTGCATAGAGTTTCTAGTTATTCTATTATTTCTAGTAATTTTATTTATGTATAGATTATATTTTTAACACTTAGTAATCTTTATTTTCCAGAGTAAACTAGGAAGTAGACAATTTTCAATTGTCATATATTAACATTCTATAGTAGATTAGAAAATGTATGAGTATACGCTCTCTCAACATCTAGAGTGATGTTTCCTCATACTACAATTTCTCAGTGTTGTAGACAAAAAAAAAAAAAGTTTATTAGCAGGCCAAAATATCTGTATTTTCTCTGTAAAAATAAGGGACAAAAGTATATAAATTTGAATTAGTTATGTTCAGTAATTAATGTTTTAGTACTGTATCTTCATAAATGATCTAGATATTTAATGCAAATCTTTTAGTTAGCTTAGCTTTAAGGTTAAAAATCTCCAGAAGTACTTTGGAAACAATTATTAGGCAGATTTACTGTAAAAAATTATTATTGAAATAATGTTTTTTAATAAGAATAAGAACTTAATTGGAATCAATCTATAAGCGTTAAGATTTTAAGCATCTAGTAAGTATAATATTAGCTTATTTGAGTAGAACTCAAGAAGAATAGAAATTTATGTTTGTTTTATATGCAATAGTGATAGTCCTGAAGGCATAGTTGTTTTATTACACCAAAAATATTAAATTGATCTTATTTAACTATGTTTTATGTAAATTGTGTTAACTTGAAAAACATTTATATCAGTTTCTACATTTCTAGGAGTTTGGGGAATATTTACGTATAAATGCTTATTTATTTTCCAAGCTAAGTTAGAATAGAGGATTTTTAGAGGATTTTATAAATGAATTTTGCATTGCTATCTGGAGTTAAGAAAATATCACATATACATAACATACATTAATAGGCAAAAACATAAACAGAGATCTCATAGGTTTCATCCTAAAATTTTAGCCATGAATCAGGCATATGTATTCTCATGGTTAATTTTAAAGATCTGCTTGATTGGATTAAGAGACAGGCAACTGGTAAACCACAGTTTCAATATTTCTACTCATTTGATTACAAGTTCTCACGCATCAAAACTAATGAACAAAATGACAATTTCTAGGATTTCTGTGGGAGAGTATGGAAGGTCTTTTGAACTTTGTAAGACTGTCAACTGAAGAATGATGAGGTTCATAAATTTGGAAAGGAAGGATTTCGTTTTTTACATTTTTATTTATTTTTATGTTTTTGAGAAGGCGTATCACTCTTGTTGCCCAGGCTTGAGTACAATGGTGTGATCTTGGCTCACCGCAACCTCCACCTCCGGGGTTCAAGCAGCTCTCCTTCCTCGGCCTCTCAATTAGTTGGGATTACAGATGTCCGTCACCAAGCCTAGCTAATTTTTTGCATTTTCAGTAGAGACAGGGTTTCACCATGTTGGCCAGGCTGGTCTCAAACTCCTGAACTCAGGTGATCCACCCACTTTGGCTTCCCAAAATGTTGCGATTACAGGCATGAGCGCTTGTACCCAGTGAGAGATTTACTCCCTGTAAAGGTTGCAGCCTGCAGGGTAGTCCTTTTAATAGGCTGGGAAGCATAGACTCCAGCCAGAAGCCAGAAGCAGGCACTTTAAGGGAGAGATAAAGGAAACAGAAATTTATGCTGAGTGGCATGGCCAAATACAAATATTTAATAAGCTCTAGGAGGAGTCATGAATATTTATGAAAGGAAAAATGAGTGCAATCGCAGTTGAGTTTCTTACTTCCTCCTGGGTCCCATGTACTAAAAATGACAGTGTTACCATGATGACAGGGTAAAGGGTGAAGTTTTCAGCCTTCTGACATCAAAAGGTGAAGCAGAGGACATGAAAACTTGCCCTGTGCATCCACTGTATACTGTCCCGACTCTCTCTGTCATGGGTGGTCTCTTATCAGGCAAGGAAGGAAAGGCAGCTTCAGGCAGATGGTTGATATCAGTGGTGGAGTCTTTTGAATGGGCTGGTTTCTCTTAAATCCTTTGGTTAGGTGTCTGTTCAGATTTGTGTGCATCTTTAATTGGGCTGCTTTACTTGGTTTTAAGATATTTTTGTATATTGAATACAAATTCTTTCTCAGATCTGTATTTTGCAAATAGTTTCTTTGAATATGTGGCTCGTGTTTTTATTCCCTTAACAAGATCTTTTCCAGAGTATACACTTTTAATATTAAAAAAATCCACCTAATTCTTTCTTTGGTGTGTATTGACAGTTTGTGTTGCTTGTTAACATTCATTACCGAACCCAAGAGCAGATAGCTTTTATTCTATGTTTTCTTCTAGAAATTGTATAGTTTTGCATTTTTAGTGTAAAGATGATTTCGAGTGATTATTTGTATAAGTTGCAAAGTTTTCATCCACAATCATTTTAATTCCTATGGTTTCCTTCACTTATTTTGGGAAAGACACAAGACAGTGGGCTGTGTTAGAGTCAGTAGATAGCTAGGCATGAACACGGTGGGACGGCTCACCTGGAGGGACCATCAAAAATTTATATATTAGTAGCATCTCTAATGCTGGAGTGGATGGGCGCTTGTCACTTGTGGGTAGGAGGAAGAAGAGGTGCCTATGCAGAAAGAAACACCCTAGAACTCCTCTTAGGATGCCCCAATCATCATTCACTCTACAGTTAAAATATCAGAAAATTGCTAGCTACATGCTGATAAGAAGGACAAAGGGGACATTTTTAAGAGAAACCTGGGGAAGACTTCTCTTCTCAGATTAGGGCAGCGAAGGGCATCCGAAAGAGATAGGGAGGCAAAAGAGGTACAGACGTGACTGCTATAGTACCTTCATGGGAGGTGGGAAGGAGCCAGCCACAACAGTGGATTTGGACTGATCACCACACATGTGTCTTAAGCAACAGTGAGGAGGCCCCACAAGCCAAATGGAGGCAAGTCGGGGACTTAAGGTAGGAGCAGAAAAACCAGACAAAACAGGTGGAGAGTTGACACTGAGGCAGAAATGTGAAGAAGTACATAATAAAATTCCCTGCAAAGGACTTGAGGGCTGTTTTCCTGCACAGTCAGCACGCTACTCAATTGGGGCCTACTTATATTTTCTATAAGAAGCTCTTTACACTGTACTTATTTTCAAAAAAGTTACCTGAAATCTTTGTACTGCCTCTAGGTTAAAATCGGTCTCTCAAATTAGGCAAGAACTGGGACATGAGCACTTTCCAGCAATAGCTCCGTTTCAGTTTGAATATGCAGAACTGTGGGTATCATGAAAAAGTTGTCTGCTCTCCAAAGAAATAGCTAGTTTTGTTGTTACTATTGGTCCCCAGGAGACATGGGAGTCCTTTTCAGACAGCATGGGAGACACAGGAATCCTTCGGAGT
>NW_022443252.1:0-3876 GCF_009761245.1 Sapajus apella
TTTTTGGCCAGTTTGTTAATTTCACTCCTCATCCGAAGTGCTACTAAAATTGGCTTTAATTTAGTGTTAAATATTTAAGCCAAAAAAAGAATCATTTTCCCATCTCCTTTAGTAAATCATGGGTGAGGGTGGAGGGGGAAGAAGGTGGCCAATTTCTCAGCTTTGAGTCTCAGCCCCATGGATGCACCCTTTTGTCTTCTCTCTGGGGTTTATTTTTTGTTCTTTGAACAATCACTCATGGGTTAGTCTCACCTTCCACGGTGGATAGTGAAGGTTTTTTTTATTTTTTTTTTTTTGAGACAGGGTCTCACTGTCACTCAGGCTGGAGTGCAGTGGCACGATCTCAGCTCACTGCAACTTCTGCCTCCAGACTCAGGTGATCCTGCCACCTCAACCTCCTAAGAAGCTGGGACCGGCAGAGTGCGGTGGCTCACACCTGTAATACCAGCACTTTGGGAGATCGAGGTGGGTGGATCATCTGAGGTCAGGAGTTCAAGACAAGCCTTGGCAAAATGGTGAGACCCGGTCTCTAAAAAAATAAAACAAAAAAAAAATAAAAGGAAAAAAAAAAGCTGGGACCACAGGCACGTGCCACCAGCCCAGCTAATTTTTTTTGTTGTTTTTTGGTAGAGATAAGGTCTATGTTGCCCAGGGGAGACACTCAAATTCCTGGGCTCAAGTGATCTTACTGCCTCAACCTCCCAAAGTGCTGGGATGACAGGTGTCAGCCACCTTGCCTGGCCATGTGAGCCACTTTCTAACCATTGTAACCAAAATTTCTGATCCACAACCACTCCCTAATCAGCACCCTTGGTCTGTTCCCATCTGTCCTTAACCAGAGACTGTCACCTTTCCTCTCCGACCCTTTCCCAGGGCTCAACACTTATGCCCAGGTTGGGACCTGTCACTTCCTCCTCACGCAAGTCTGCACAGCTGAACCACAGCTGGGGCCTCCCAAACTCACCGATTATCTTGGCCACATTTGCGGGCTTTGAGCCCCATCAGGTCGGGTAGCTGGTCAGTGATGATGTCCCAGCTGGCCTTGACCTTGTGCACCTGCACAATGCTGTGGCAATGCCAGTCAGCGCAGTAGATGAAGTCTCCCAGCAGTGTGAACCCTAAAATGTATGGGAGCTTGTCCTCCAGCAGGGTCCGCCTCTTTGTCCCACCAACATTGATCACCTGCAGGATGGGAGAGGAGAGATGCAGGTCTGGATGGGCCAGGGCCATGCCAAAGAGAGCCAACCCCGGGGTCTGAGTTGCTGCACACAAGACGGGTTCAACAACCAGGAGCCTCAGCTTCACCTGCACCTTGTTGGGTACCATAAAATGCCAGGTATCATGGTTCTCCAGGGGTGCTGGACAAATGATGTTTTCTTTTTTCTTGAGACAGGGTCTCCCTCTGTAGCCTAGGCTGGAGGGTAGCACCACGATCTCGGCTCACTGCAACTTCCACTTCCCGGGTTCAAGTGATTCTCCTGCCTCAGTCTCCTGAGTAGCTGAGATTACAGGTGCCTGCCACCACACCTGACAAATTTTTGTATTTTTGGTAGAGATGGGTTTTCACCATGTTGGCCAGGCTGTTCTCGAACTCCTGACCTCAAGTGATCTACCCGCTTCAGCCACCCATAGTGCTGGGATTACAGGTGTGAGCCACTGGGCCCAGCCTGAACTGTTCACTTTAAAATGGTTAAAACCATCAGTTTTGTGCTATATTTATTTTACCACAATAAAGAAAATCATTGGGCTGGGTGTGGTGGCTCACGCCTGTCATCCCAGCACTTTGGGAGGCCGAGGCAGGTGGGTGGCTTGTGCCTCATGAGTTCGAGATCAGCTTGGGCACCATGGTGAAACCCCATCTCTATAAAAAAAACAAAAACAAAAACTAGCTGGGTATGGTGGTGTGTGTGTCTAGTCCCAGCTACTCAGAGGCTGAGGCAGGAGGATCACCTGAACCCAGGGAATTTGAGGCTGCAGTGAGCTGTGGTTGTGCCGCTGCTCTCTAGTCTGGGCAACTGAGGGAGACCCTGTCTCAAGAAAACCACTGCTGTGACAGTACACAGACCACCACCTGTCAGGCCTGGTGTGCCACAGACACACGACTCCCTGACCTGCTCCCACGGGTAGGGTGTATGCATGAAGGCAAACTGTCCAAGTGGCCAGAAACATGGGCCTTGCCAAAAACAAAACATTTACAAGAAATGCCAACAAGAAATGACCACACCTGCAGCTTCTAGGGTTTTCATGGGAGGGGCAGCCACTCAGCCTCCCCCACCCCAGTGTTCCCCACCCTGAAGGTGCTGAGGCTCCTCCGGCTCAGAAGCAGGGTCTGAATTCCTACAATACAGAAACACACTTGTGTTCTCCATCCCACCCTCCCTTGCAAGCTGCCATTCGAGCCACCCCTGGGAGCCACAAGGGGAGCAAAGGTGATGATGGTGATGTCAACAAGGACTGATGTGGCTCACGAAGATCCTTCAGAAGTTGCTGGAAACAAAGGGAGGTGTCCACCCCAAGGAGAGGCACCAATGTCACCTCGACGGGCGACAGTATGTGATGGGGACACATGTAACTAACATATCACTGGCACCGAGAGCACCTCAAAAAATGCTCGAGAGAGCCGCCTCAGGTGAGCAAAAAGCAAGCTGCCAAAGCACCCACACAGGACGAGGCCACTGAAATCCGACCACAGTGGCAGGGCAGGGCTGCACCATGGGACGAGGCCAATGAAACCCAAGCACAGCGGTAGGGCAAGGCTGCACTCACAGGATGAGGCCACTGAAACCTGACAACAGTGGCAGAGCGAGGCTGCACCCATGGGATGAGGCCAATGAAATCCAAGCACAACAGCAGGGTGAGGCTGCACCCATGGGACGAATTCACTGAAATCCAACCACAGCAGAAGGGCAAGGCTGCACCTGTGGGATGAAGCCACTGAAACCTGATCACAGTGGCAGGATGAGGCTATGCACACAAAACGAGGTCACTGAAACTGACCATAGTGGCAAGACAAGGCTGCACTCTTGGGATGAATTCACTCAAATCTGACCACAGTGGTAGGGCAAGGCTTCACCCATGGGACAAGACCACTGAAACCTAACCACGATGGTAGGGCAAGGCTGAATCCATGGGATGCATTCACTGAAACCCAACCAAAGCAGCAGGGTGAGGCTGCACCCACGGGACGAGGCCACTGAAACCCAACCACAGTGACAGGGCAAGGCTGCACCCAGCATAGGAAGAAGAGATATCCAAAGGAAAACAAAGCTGTCTTCAACTGCTTGGGAATGAATCACCAAACTCAGGCCAGTGCTGCCTCTGGCTTCAACAATGTCCATGTTTTCTGTCTTAAGTGGGGCAGTGAATATATTATTTTTTTCACTTAATTTTGTATTTTAAAATAGTTTAAGGCTCACAGTAAGTGGCAAAAACAGTGCAGAAAATTTCAGTGTACCCTTTGACCAGGGTTGGCCTCAGACTCTTGGGCTCCAACAATACTCCCACCTCAATCTCCAAGTAGCTGTGATCCCACACGCCTGGCCCATAACATCTTACATAATCACAGATGTGTAGTACTACCCTCTTGAAACGTTTTCGTCAGAAAGTGTTATAACTATTTCTTCAAGTATTCCTTTTGGCCAAATAGCAGAGCACAGGCACCCATCGGTGTCTCGGCGATGTGTATGTCAGGCTGCAGGGGTGACTGGGCCTGGCCTCGCAGGAGCTCAGGAACAGCTGAGCAGGGCCAGGCCACCTGGATCAAACAGCCTCTGAACCACAGCACCTCCCCAGCAGCCTCACCTCAATCTTGTCCATCTTGGTGTCTCCCCAGTAGAGCTTCCCCTCCTGCAGATCCAGGGCCAGGCCGTTGGGCCA
>NW_022443253.1:0-3876 GCF_009761245.1 Sapajus apella
AAATAAATGGAAAAAAAAAGATTAAACACTTAACATAGTGTTTTTCAGTAAATGTGCAGTGAACGGAGGGATAGCAATGAGAAAGCACTCCAAATGTGTGTTGTTCTTTGAAGTGAAAGAACAAAATTTGAACCTCTTTCCCCAACCCAGTTTGTTCTCTTCCATGATCACCTAGACCAGGGGTCTTGCTGCCGTATGCTGTCAAATTATAGACTGGGGCAGGGCGGATGGTTCTCAGCCAGCAGATCTGGTACAGTCAGAAATGTTTCCGCCCCTTTCAAGATACCAGATAGATGAGATTGGTCATCCAATGCAGATTCTCCTCTGCTTGGCCACTGCAACCCAACCAGAGAAGGACCCATGAAGGAATCCCTCATGCTTTGGCCTTTTTCAGGGAATCACTTCTTCGATGGTGTCAGCAGCCTGACAGTTGCCTTTGAGAACTCTTAGCCAACATTAAGGGATTTTCAAGCGAGTAATAAACTCTTGGCTAAAAAAAAGTAAAAAAAAAAAAAAAAAAAGAACTAAAACAGATTTACAAGAAAAAAACAAACCCATTCAAAAGTGAGCAAAGGACATGAACAGACACTTTTCAAAAGAAGACATATATGAGGCCAAGAAACATATGAAAAAATGCTCATCATCACTGGCCATTAGAGAAATGCAAATCAAAACCACATTGAGATACCATCTCATGGCAGTTGGAATGGCAATCATTAAAAAATCTGGAGACAATAGATGCTGGAGAGGATGTGGAAAAATAGGAACACTTTTACACTGTTGGTGAGAGTGTAAATTAGTTCAACCACTGTGAAAGACAGTGTGGTGATTCCTCAAGGACCTAGAAACAGAAATTCCATTTGACCCAGCAATCCAATTCCTGAGTTTATACCCAAAGGATTATAAATCATTCTATTATAAAGGCACATGCACATGTATGTTCATTGTGGCCTTTTTTCTTTTCTTTTTTTCTGAAACAAAGTCTCGCTTTGTCACTCAGGCTGGAGTGCAGTGGCGTGACATGGTTTACTGCAGTCTCAACTTTCTGAGCTCAAGTGATCCTCTCAAGAAGCTAGGATCACAGGCATGCACCACCATGCCTGACTAGTTTTTGCGTTTTTAAAAATCCTCTTGTTTCAGTATCAGCATCGTTTCTAACTCTTCTTACTAAAATCTCATTGTCGGCATATAGTTACATTAAATTTTATAAGATTTCTAAGGCTATCTTTAAACTATAAAACTATCTCTTCTCCCTGGTTTTCAAGTAACATTTCTACACATAACATTCACTCACCCAACAAATAATAATTGGCCTGGTGCAGTGGCTTATGCCTGTAATCCCAGCACTTTGGGATGCCAAGGCAAGCGGATTACGAGGCCAGGAGTTCGAGACCAATCTGCCCAACATGGTGAAACCTTGTCTCTACTGAAAAATAAAGAACACAGAAATTAGCTGTACGTGGTGGCAGGCATCTGTAATCCTAGCTATTTGGGAGGCCGACGAAAGAAGCCAGGAGGCAGAGGTTGCAGTGAACCGAGATCACACCACTGCACTCCACCCTGGGTGACAAAGTGAGACTGTCTCAAAACAACAAAACAAACACAAATAATTATTGAGAAATTGTGTTTTTGATAAATGTATGTTTACCATGTTTAATATACATGTTTAAGTAATTAATATTCTATGTAGATATTAGTGCAGACATGTATCAATTATTAGGTCCAATATGGAAAACAGCATTTGAGTCCTGAAAACATAAACTAGTAATAGTTACAAAGATCTTGGAAGAGCTCAAGAGCTAAACATGGGTTATGAGGCAACCCAGAGACAGCAGGAAGGCTCTATCACCTCCAGAACTGGTCAATTCAGGGTAATACCAGTGCCAAGGAAGCAATATCCCTATAAATCCCTTGCTCCTCACACTGAAAACATTTTACTCCTACTCAAGTGTAACATCCTAAAGTCCTATGCAGTTACTATACCTAATTTAGATTCAGAATCACCAGCAGATGCACAGTCCTCCCTGTCAGGATGCACATGGCTTCTCATGATCTAGTGACCTATGAACTTAAAAGACAATTTCTCTCACCTGCTATGTGTGTCCACACACATGCACACAAATGCAAACACCGTAATGATGAGCAAAAAAAGAAAACCTTCAATAAAATACCTCATTTTGGAAAAGAAAAGAATGGGATACACACAGCAGTCAGTGGCCAATAACAATAAGACAGTCCTACCTTGTAGGCATTATGAGGCCTCTCTTCCCTGGCAGTGGGGAATTTCCTTGCTGAAATTGAAATCTTCAATTTGGGATTCATGGTTTTACCATTATGCCCAGGAGCCTCTCACTCTAACTTAGTGAATTTTTTCTATGTCTATTATCCTCCATCTTTCTGTGCCAAATCTTCTGGGAAGTTGTGGAGTTTACACATACTGTGTCCTATCAATGCAAGTTTCTTTGATACCCAATGCTTATTTTAAGTCTTAAACAATTAAAAGCTTTTTTTTTTTTTCTTGAGACGGAGTCTCATTCTGTAGCCCATGATGAAGTGCAATGACAAGATCTCTGCTCACTGCAACTTCCACCTCCCAGGCTCAAGCTATGCTCCTGCCTCAGCCTCCCAAGTAGCTGGAATCACAGGCATGTACCACCACAGCTGATTTTTGTACTTTTAGTAGAGATGGGGTTTTGCCATGTTGGCCAGGCTGGTCTCCAAGTCCTGACCTGAGGTGATCTACCCACCTCAGCCTCCCAAAGTGCAGGGATTACAGGTCTGAGCCACCACACCTGGCCCAGTTAAAAGCTTTTTAATTCTGATGTGGGATTTTTTCAGCTGTGCATTGTATTAAAAATTGGTAGGCTCTGATCTGTTTACTTCCGGTCAATTTCATTTGCTTTAAAACACTGAAATATGTTTAAAATCATAATTAAGTCATTGATAACCATAATTTTCAATTATTTTATTTTCAAATATTATATGAAATAATATATTTCATATATTATTTTGCGCCCTACCCACTCATTATTCCTCTCTTCTTTCAACATAATGGGAGTACACTGAGAAAAGTGTGATAGAACTCACACTTGGAATTTGTGTCATAACTAAGGTTTAAGGGATCATTCATGCAGCAGAGTTTTCTGACTCATATTTCTGTGCTTAGAGACTATAAAAGCAGTTGACTTTTCCAACCAAAAAGTCTCCATATTTTTTGATTATCCCTTCTTTAAGTTTGTATTGTAAACAAGGCAATTTCAGCCTGAGCTCACCTCCTGGCTCCATACTTTGCTAGATGTAATCAGAAAACACCAAAACATACCATTATCATTCTATCTTCCAACCCCTTCACCTAAGAAATTGGCCTTGGTAGGCATGGGACATCAAAATTTTTATCTTTGCTTAACATGGTCCTCCACTTTTCTAGCCTCACCGCCACTACTCCCCTGTGAAACCAATGGTGCATACCTTAGGTTTGTTGTTGCTTGGCAGCATTTCACTTCTGGAATCAATCTGTATTACCTAAGGTAATGCCTGGTATTATAGGAGATAATTTCCCAAATAGCAGGGGCTTAACAAAATAAAAATTTATTACTCTCAGATGCAAGAATTCAATGCAGGTGTATGTAGAGTGGGCAGCATTCCAAGGATTCGGGTCCTTTACATTTTATAGCTCCACCGTCACTCAGAGCCTTGAGATCTACTCAAGAGGGCAGACACAGCACACCTGCTCCTTAACCACTTCAGGCTGTTCTGATACCCTTTGTAGAGGCACTCAAACAGCTCCACCTGGGTGCAAGGGTGGGTTTTGGTGCTGGAAAATGTAACCCCTGCCTGGGAAGCCACTTTCCAGCAACAGCGCTACCCTTTGGAAAG
>NW_022443254.1:0-3876 GCF_009761245.1 Sapajus apella
AAAAAAAAACACGTTTCTCCAAAAAGTTGCGTTTGGATATTCCTGAGAGAATGGGAGTATAGGGTTTAATGAGAAATATCTGGCTCTATAACAAAAACGGAGCTTTGTAGCAGAATGATTGTCAATGTGTATGTTAAACTTAAAGAGATAAACAATTGTGTGAATGTAGCAGTTCACTATCCTTTTCTTTGGAGAATCTGGAAAGAGATATTTCCAGCGATATACAGACTCTTAAGAATTAGCTTTAAGACCGCATCCAAATCATACGAGAAACGTCTCTTGCAACCTGCTCCACTGTGTGTTCGCTCACCTTCGGAAGTTACATCTATGTTTAGATTCTGCCAGTTAGAAACATGTTTCTCCAAAAAGCTGCGTTTGCATATTCCTGAGTGAATGGGTGTATAGGGATTAATGAGAAATTTGTGGCTCTAAAACAAAAACGGAACTATGTAGCAGAATGATTGTCAAGGTGTATATTAAACTTACACAGTTACACAATTGTGTGAATGTAGCAGTTGACTAACCATTTCTTTGGAGAATCTGGAAAGAGATATTTCCAGCCATATACAGACTCTTAAGAATTAGCTTTAAGATCGCATCTAAATCATACGAGAAACGTCTCTTTCAAACTGCTCCACTGTGTGTTCGCTCCAATTCGGAAATTGCATCTATGTTTAGATTCTGCGAGTTAGAAACACGTTTCTCCAAAAAGCTGCGTTTGGATATTCCTGAGTGAATGGGAGTATAGGGTTTAATGAGAAATATCTGGCTCTAAAACAAAAACGGAGCTAATTAGAAGAATGATTGTCCAGGTGTACATTAAACTTACAGAGGTAAACAATTGTGTGAATGTAGTAGTTCACTAACCCTTTCTTCGGAGAATCTGGAAAGAGATATTTCCAGCCATATACAGAATCATAAGAATTAGCTTTAAGATCGCATCTAAATCAAAAGACAAACGTCTCTTTTAAACTGCTCCACTCTGTGTTCGCTCACCTTCGGAAGTTGCATCTATGTTTAGATTCTGCCAGTTAGAAACTCGTTTCTCCAAAAAGCTGCGTTTGGATATTCCTGAGTGAATGGGAGTATAGGGTTTAATGAGAAATATCTGGCTCTAAAAGAAAAACGGAGCTATGTAGCAGAATGATTGTGAAGGTATATATTAAACTTACAGAGTTAAACAATTGGAAGAGTGTAGCAGTTCACTAACCCTTTCTTTGGAGAATCTGGAAAGAGATACTTCCAGCCACATACAGACTCTTAAGAATTAGCTTTAAGATCCCGTCTAAATCATACGTCAAACGCCTCTTTCAAACTGCTAAACTGTGTGTTCCTTCACCTTCGGAAGTTGCATCTATGTTTAGATTCTGTGAGTTAGAAACTCGTTTCTCCAAAAAGCTGCGTTTGGATATTCCTGAGTGAATGGGAATATAGGGTTTAATGAGAAATATCTGGCTCTAAAACAAAAACGGAGCTATGTAGCAGAATGATTGTCAAGGTGTATATTAAACTTACAGAGTTAAACAATTGTGTGAATGTAGCAGATCACGAACCTTTTCTTTGGAGAATCTGGGAAGAGATATTTCCAGCCTTAAACAGGATCATAAGAATTAGCATTAAGATCGCGTCTCAACCCTAGGAGAAACTTCTCTTTCAAACTGCTCTGCTGTGTGTTCGTTGACCTTAGGAAGTTGCATCTATGTTTCAATTCAGCGAGTTAGACACACGTTTCTTCTAAAAGCTGCGTGTCGATATTCTTGAGTGAATGGGAGTATACAGTGTAATGAGAAATATCTGGCTCTAAAACAAAAACGGAGCTCTGTAGCACAATGATTGTAAAGGTGTATATTAAGCTTACAGAGGTAAACAATTGTGTGAATGCAGCAGTTGAATAACCCTTTCTTTGGAGAGTCTGGAAAGAGATATTTCCAGCAATATACAGACTCTTAAGAATTAGCTATAAGATCGCGTGTAAATCACATTAGAAACGTCTCTTTCAAACTGCTCTGCTTTGTTTTAGTTCACCTTCGGAAGTTGCATCTATGTTTACATTCAGCGAGTTAGAAACACGTTTCTCCAAAAAGCGGCGTTCGGATATTCCTCAGTCAATGGGAGAATAGGGTGTAATGAGTAATATCGGGCTCTAAAACAACAACGGATCTATGTGGCAGAATGATTGTCAAGGGGTGTATTAAACTTACAGAGTTAAACAATTTTGTGAATGCACCAGTTCTCTAACCCTTTCTTTGGAGAATCTGGAAAGAGATATATCCAGCAATATAAAGACTCTTAAGAATTAGCTATAAGATCGCTTGTAATTCACATTAGAAACGTCTCTTACAAACTGCTCCACTGTGTGTTCGTTCAACTTAGGAAGTTGCATCTATGTTTAGATTCTGCGAGTTAGAAACACGTTTCTCTAAAAAGCTGTATTTGGATATTCCTGAGTGAATGGGAGTATAGGGTTTAATGAGAAATATCTGGCTCTAAAGCAAAAACGGAGCTACGTAGCAGAATGGTTGTCAAGGTGTATGTTCAACTTACAGAGGTAGACAGATGTGTGAATGTAGCAGTTCAGAAAGACTTTCTTTGGAGAATCTGGAAAGAGATAATTCCAGCCATATACAGGCTCATAAGATTTAGCGGTAAGTTCGCGTCTAAACCACAGGAGAAACGTGTCTTTCAAACTGCTCTGCTGTTTTTGGTTCACATTAGGAAGTTGTACCTATGTTCAGAATCAGCGAGTTAGAAACACGTTTCTTCTAAAAACTGCGTTTGGATATTCCTGGGATATTGGGAGTATAGGGTGTAATGAGAAATATCTGGATCTAAAACAAAAACGGAGCTATGTAGAAGAATGATTGTCAAGGTGTGTATTCAACTTACAGAGTTATATAGTTGTGTGAATGTAGCAGTTCAGAAACTCTATACTTCCAGCCATATAGAGATTCTTAATAATTAGCTTTAATATCGCAGCTAAATTATACGAGAAACGTCTCTTTCAAACTGCTCCACTGTGTATTCCTTCACCTTAGGAAGTTGCATCTATGTCTAGATTCAGCGATTTAGAAACACGTTTCTCCAAATAGCGGCATTTCGATATTCCTTAGTGAATGGGAGTACAGGGTGTAATGAGAAATATCGGTCTCTAAAACAAAATGGAGGTATGTAGCAGAATGATTGTCAATGTGTATATTCAAGTAAGAGAGTTAAACAGATATGTGAATGTAGCAGTTCTGAAAACCTTTCTTTGGAGAATCTGAAAAGAGACATTTCCAGCCATATACAGGCTCCTAAGAATTAGCGGTAAGATCGCGTCTAAACCACAGGAGAATCGTCTCTTACAAACTGCTCTCTTATGTGTTCGTTCACCTTCAGAAGTTGCATCTGTGTTTAGATTCAGCGAGTTAGAAACACGTTTCTTCCAAAAGCTGCGTTTGGATATTCCTGAGTGAATGGTAATAATGGGTGTAATGAGAAATATCTGACTCTAAAACAAAAACGGAGCTATGTAGCAGAATGACTGTCAGGGTGTATATTAAACTTACAGAGGTAAACAATTTTGTGAATGTAGCAGTTCACTAACCCTTTCTTTGGAGAATCTGGAAAGAGATATTTCCAGCCATATACAGACTCTTAAGAAATAGCTTTAAGATCGCATCTAAATCATATGAGAAACCTCTCTTTCAAACTGCTCCACTGCTTGTTCCTTCACCTTAGGAAGTTGCATCTATGTTTAGATTCTGCGAGTTAGAAACACGTTTCTCCAAAAAGCTGCGTTTGGATATTCCTGAGTGAATGGGAGTATAGGGTTTAATGAGAAATATCTGGCTCTAAAACAAAAACGGAGCTATGTAGAAGAATGATTGTCAAGGT
>NW_022443255.1:0-3875 GCF_009761245.1 Sapajus apella
CAGGCTCCTTCACACAGGAATATCCAAACGCAGCTTTTAGAAGAAACTTGTTTCTAACTCGCTGAATCTAAACATAGATGCAACTTCCTAAGATGAACGAACACAAAGCAGAGAATTTTGAACTAGACGTTTCTCCTGGGTTTTAAACGCAGTCTTACAGGTAGTTCTCAAATGCCTGTATGTGGCTGGAAATATCTGTTTCCAGATTTTCGAAGCAAATAATTTCTGAACTGCTGCAAACACACATCAGTTTAACTCTGTAAGTTGACTGGGCAGCTTGACAACCATTCTGCTAAATAGCTGCCTTGTTTTAGAGCAAGATGTCTCTGATTACGGCCTACAGGCTCTTTCACACTGGAATATCTAAACCCTGCTTTTAGAAGAAACGTGTTTCTAACTCGCTGAATCTAAACATAGATTCAAATTCCTACGGTGAAAGAACACAATCCAGAGTAGTATGAACTAGACGTTTCTCCTGTGTTTTAAACGCAGTCTTACTGCAAGGTCAAAAATGCCGGGGCAAGGCTGGAAATATCTTTTTCCAGATTCCCCAAAGAAAAGATTTCAGAACCTCTGCACACACACATCAATTTCACTCCATAAGATGATTTTACAGCTTGACAACCATTCTGCTTGATAGCTGCGTTTTTGTTTTAGAGCAAGATATTTCTCAATACAGCCTTTAGTATCAGTCACTCTGGAATATCCAAACGCAGATTTTGGAAGAAACGTTTTCCTAATTCGCTGAATCTAAACATAGATGCAACTTACTAAGGTGAACGAACACAAAGCAGAGCAGGTTGAAATAGACGTTTCTCCAGTGTTTTAAATGCAGTCTTCCTGGTAGTGCTCATATGGCTGTACATGGCTGGAAATATCTGTTTCCAGATTCACCAACGAAAGGATTTCTGAACTGCTGCAAACACACATCAGTTTAACTCTGTGAGTTGATTGTGCAGCCTGACAACCATTGTGCTAGATAGCTGCGTTTTTGTTTTAGAGCAAGATGTCTCTCATTACGGCCTACAGGCTCTTTCACACTGCAATATCCTAACGCTGCTTTTAAGAGAAACGTGTTACTAACTCGCTGAATCTAAACATAGATGCAACTTCCTAAGGCGAACGAACACAAAGCAGAGCAGTTTGAACTAGATGTTTCTCCTGTGTTTTTAATGCAGTCTTACTGCTAATTCCTAGAAGCCTGTATATGGCTGGAAATATCTGTTTCTAGATTCTGCAGCGAAAGGATTTCTGAACTACTGCACACACGCTTCAGTTTAACTCTGTAAGAAGATTGTACAGCTTGACAACCATTCTGCTAGATAGCTGCGTTTTTGTTTTAGAGCAAGATGTTTCTCATTACGGCCTTTAGTCTCAGTCATTCTGGAATATCCAAACGCAGCTTTTAGAAGAAACGTGTTTCTAACTCACGGAATCTAAACATAGATGCAACTTCCTAAGGTGAACGAACACAAAGCAGAGCAGTTTCAACTAGATGTTTCTCCTGTGTTTTAAACGCAGTCTTACTGCTAGGACTTAAATGCCTGGGCAAGGCTGGAAATATCTGTTTCCAGATTCCCGAAAGAAAAGATTTCAGAAACTCTGCACACACACATCAATTTAACTCCATAAGATGATTTTACAGCTTGACAACCATTCTGCTAGATAGCTGCATTTTTGTTTTAGAGCAAGATGTTTCTGATTACGGCCTATAGGCTCTTTCACACTGGAATATCCAAACGCTGCTTTTAGGAGAAACGTGTTTCTAACTCGCTGAATCTAAACAAAGACGCAAATTCCTAAGGTGAACGAACACAAAGCAGAGCAGTTTGAACTGGATGTTTCTCCTGTCTTTTAAACGCAGTCTTACTGCTAGTTCTTATAAGCCTGTGTATGGCTGGAAATGACTGTTTCCATATTCTCCAACGAAAGGATTTCTGAACTACTGCACACACACGTCAGTTTAACTCTGTAAGAAGATTGTACAGCTTGACAACCATTCTGATAGATAGCTGCGTTTCTGTTTTTGAGCAAGATATTTCTCATTACGGCCTTTAGTCTCAGTCATTCAGGAATATCCAAAAGCAGCTTTTAGAAGAAACGTGTTTCTAACTCGCTGCATCTAAACATAGATGCAACTTTCTAAGGTGAACGAACACAAAGCAGAGCAGTTTGAACTAGACGTTTCTCCTGGGTTTTAAACGCAGTCTTACTGGTAGTTCTCATATGCCTGTATATGGCTGGAAATATTTGTTTCCAGATTCTCGAAGCAAAGGATTTCTGAACTGCTGCAAACACACATCAGTTACACTCAGTGAGTTCATTGTACAGCTTGACAACCATTCTGCTAGATAGCTCCGTTTTTGTTTTAGAGCAAGATGTTTCTGTTTACGGCCTACAGGCTCTTTCACACTGGAATATCCAAACGCTGCTTTTAGAAGAAACGTGTTTCTAACTCGCTGAATCTAAACATAGATGCAACTTCCTAAGGTGAACGAACACAAAGCAGAGCAGTTTGAACTAGATATTTCTCCTGTGTTTTAAACGCAGTCTTACAGCTACGTCTTAAATGCCTGGGTAAGGCTGGAAATATCTGTTTCCAGATTCCCCAAAGAAAAGATTTCAGAACCTCTGCACACACACATCAATTTAACTCCATAAGATGATTTTACAGCTGGACAAACATTCTGCTAGATAGCGGCATTTTTGTTTTAGAGCAAGATATTTCTGATTACGGCCTGCAGGCTCTTTCACACTGGAATTTTCAAACGCTGCTTTTAGAAGAAACGTGTTTCTAACTCGCTGAATCTAAACATAGATGCAACTTCCTAAGGTGAACGAACACAAAACAGAGCAGTTTGAACTGCATGTTTCCCCTGTGTTTTAAACGCAGTCTTACTGCTAGTTCTGAGAATCCTGTATACGGCTGGAAATATCTGTTTCCAGATTTTCGAAGCAAAGGATTTCTGAACTGCTGCAAACACTCATCAGTTTAACTCTGTAAGTTGATTGTGCACCTTGACAACCATTCTGCTAGATAGCTGCGTTTTTGTTTTAGAGCATGATATTTCTCATTACGGCCTTTAGTCTCAGTCTTTCTGGAATATCCAAACGCAGCTTTTAGAAGAAATGTGTTTCTAACTCGCTGAATATAAATATAGATATAACTTCCTAAGGCGAACGAACACAAAGCAGAGCAATTTGAATTAGATGTTTTGTCCTGTGTTTTAAACGCAGTCTTGCTGCAAGTTCTTATAAACCTGTATATGGCTGGAAATATGTGTTTCCAGATTCTGCAGCGAAAGGATTTATGAACTACTGCACAGACACGTCAGTTTTACTCTGTAAGAAGATTGTACAGCTTGACAACCATTCTGCTAGATAGCTGCGTTTTTGTTTTAGAGCATGATATATCTCATTGCGGCCTTTAGTCTCAGTCTTCTGGAATATCCAAACGCAGCTTTTAGAAGAAACGTGTTTCTAACTCGCTGAATCTAAACATAGATGCAACTTCCTAAGGTGAACGAACACAACGCAGTGTAGTTTGAACTAGACGTTTCTCCTGTGTTTTAAACGCAGTCTTCCTGCAAGGTCTTAAATGCTGGGGAAAGGCTGGAAATATCTGTTTCCAGATTCCCCAAAGAAAAGTTTTCAGAACCTCTGCACACACACATACGTTTAACTCCATAAGATGATTTTACAGCTTGACAACCATTCTGCTAGATAGCTACCTTTTTGTTTTAGAGCAAGATATTTCTCATAACAGCCTTTAGTCTCAGTCACTCTGGAATATCTAAACGCAGATATTAGAAGATACGTTTTTCTAACTCGCTGAATCTAAACAAAGATGCAACTTCCTAAGTTGAACGAACACA
>NW_022443256.1:0-2363 GCF_009761245.1 Sapajus apella
AATTTTTGTATAAGGTGTAAGGAAGGGGTCCAGTTTCAGTTTTCTGCATATGGCTAACAAGTTTTCCCAACACCTTTTATTAAATGGGGAATCCTTTCCCCATTGCTTACTTTTGTCAGGCTTGTCAAAGATCAGATGGTTGTAGATGTGTGGTGTTATTTCTGAGGCTTCTGTTCTGTCCCATTGGTTTATATATCTGTTTTTGGTACCAGTACCAAGCTGTTTTTGTTACCGTAACCTTGTAATATAGTTTGAAGTCGAGGAGTATGATACCTCCAGCTTTGTTCTTTTTGCTTAGGATTGTCTTGGTATACAGGCTTTTTTTTTGGTTCCATATAAAATTTGAAGTAGTTTTTTTTTTTTTTTAATCTGTGAAGAAAGTCAATGATAGCTTGATGTGGATAGCATTGAATCGATAAATTACTTTGGGCAGTATGGCCATTTTCACATTGATTCTTCCTATCCATGAGCATGGAATGCTTTTCTATTTGTTTGTGTCCTCTCTTATTTCCTTGAGCAGTGGTTTATAATTCTCCTTGAAGAGGTCCTTCACATCCCTTGTAAGTTGTATTCCTAGATTTTTTATTCTCTTTGTAGCAATTGTGAATGGGAGTTCACTTATTATTTGGCTCGTTGTCTATTATTGGTGTATAGGAATGCTTGTGATTTTTGCACACTGATTTTGTATCTTGAGATTTTGCTGAAGTTGCTTATCAGCTTAAGGAGTTTTTGCGCTGAGACGACAGGGTCTTCTAAATATACAATCATGTCATCTTCAAACAGAGATAATTTGACTTCCTCTCTTTCTATTTGAATACACTTTATTTATTTCTTTTGCCTGATTGCCCTGGCCAGAACTTCCAATACTATGTTGAATAGGAGTGGAGAGAGAGGGCATCCTTGTCTTGTACCAAAGGCAATGCTTCCAGCTTTTGCTCATTTGGTATGATACTGGCTGTGGGTTTGTCATAATTAGCTCTTATTATTTTGAGATGTGTTCCATCAATATCTCATTTATTGAGTGTTTTCAGCATGAAGGAGTGTTGAATTTTATTGAAGGCCTTTTCTGTTTTTGTGATGGATTACATTTATTGACTTGCGTAGATTACATTTATTGACATCTTGTATCCCAGGGACGAAGCCAGCTTGATTGTGGTGGATAAGCTTTTTAATGTGCTGCTGGATTTGGTTTGCCAGTATTTTATTGAGGATTTTTGCATTGGCGTTCATCAGGGATATTGGCCTAAAATTTTCTTTTTTTGTTGTTTCTCTGCCAGGTTTTGGTATCAGGATAATGCTGGCCTCATAAAATAGTTAGGGAGGAGTCCCTCTTTTTCTTCATACCTCTGGTGGACTTCAGCTGTGAATCCATCTAGTCCTGGGCTTTTTTTGGTTGGTAAGCTATTAATTACTGACTCAATTTCAAAACTTGTTATTGATCTATTCAGGGATTCGACTTCTTCCTGGCTTAGTCTTGGGAGGGTATATGTGTCCAGGAATTTATCTTTTTCTTCTAGATTTTCTAGTTGATTTCTGCAGAGATGTTTATGGGATTCTCTGATGGTAGTTTGTATTTCTGAGGGATCAGTGGTGATATCCCCTTTACCATTTTTTATTGTGTCGATTTGATTCTTCTCTCTTTCTTCTTTATTAGCCAGCTCAGTTGATTTTTCCATCACAGCCTTGCAAGTAGCTGGGAGGACAGGTGCATACCACTATGCCTGGCTGATTTTTGGTTTTTGAGTTTCTTTTTGGTAAAGACAGAGTTTTGCCATGTTGTCCAGGCTGGTCTTGAGCTCCTGGGCTCAAGCAAGCTGCCCACCTCAGCCTTCCAAAGTGCAGGGATTACAGGTGTGAGCCACCGCATTTAGCTCTAAAAAGCTTCTGCACAGCAAGTAAAAAATAATCAACAGAATGAAGAGACAATATACAGAATGCGAGAAAATACTCACAAACTACACATCTGATACAAAGTCAATATCTAAAATATATAAGGAACTCAGACAACTCAATAGCAAGACAATAACCCAGTTTTTTAAATGCGTGGAGGACATGCATAGACATTTCCTAAAAGAAGTAATTTATATATATTCTGGATAGTAGATTTTTTTATGAGATATGTGACTTAGAATTTGTTTCTCGCCAGGTGTGGTGGCTCACACCTGTAATCCCAGCACTTTGGGAGGCTGAGGCGGGTGGATCATGAGGTCAAGAGATCGAGACCATCCTGGTCAACATGGTGAAACCCCGTCTCCACTAAAAATACAAAAAAATTAGCTGGGCATGGTGGCGCGTGCCTGTAATCCCAGCTACTCAGGAGGCTGAGGCAGGAGAACTGCCTGAACCCAGGAGGCGGAGGTTGC
>NW_022443256.1:2463-3875 GCF_009761245.1 Sapajus apella
AAAAAAAAAAAAAAAAAAAAAAAAATGTTGTTTCTCCCATTTTGTGGGTTGTCTTTTCACTTTCTCACTCTCTCTCTTTTTTTTTCCCCCTAATATGGAGTCTCACTCCATCACCCAAGCTGGAGTGCAGTGGCACAATCTCAGCTCACTGCAACCTCTGCCTCCTGGATTCAAGCCATTCTCCTGCTTCAGCCTCTTGAGCAGCTGGGACTACAGGCACACGCCACCACACCCAGTTAAATTTTTGTATTTTTAGTAGAGGCGGGGTTTCACCATATTGGCCAGGCTGATCTCAAACTTCTGACCTCATGATCTGCCTGCCTCAGCTTCCCAAACTGTTGGGATTACAGATGTGAGCCACTGGGCCAGGTCTTCCCTCTCTTTTTTTATATATATGGCTAACAAATGACTATTAGGTATATGAGAAAATGCTCAAATCACTAAGCATCAAAGAAATGTAAATTACAACCACAACGAGATATTGCTTCACACCAATTAGAATGGCCATTATCAAAAAGACAAATGATAACAAGGGTTGGCAACAGTGTGAAGAGAAGGGAACCCTAGTGTGCTGCTGATGGGAATGTAAATTGTGCAGTCCTTATAAAAAATAGTATGGCAGATCCCAAAAATTTAAAAATAGGCTGAACAGAGTGGCTTATGCCTGTAATCCCAGCACTTTGGGAGTGGAGTGGGAGGATTGCATGAAGCCAGGAGCTCGATAGCTGCCTGACCAGCATAGTGAGGCCCTTATCTCTACAAAAAAAAAATAAAAATAAAAACCAGTCAAGCATAGTGGCATGTGTATGTAGTCCTAGCCACTCAGAAGGCTGAGGTGAGAGGATCACTTGAGCTTAGGAGTTGAAAGTTGCAGTGAGCTATGATCATGCCACTGCACTCCAGCTGGGACAACAATATATAAAAATAAATATATTTTAGAGACTGTCTCTAAAAATATATATTTTTAAAAAATAGGCCAGGCATGGTGGCTCACGTCTGCAATTCCAGCACTTTGGGAGGCTGAAGCAGGTGGATAACCTGAGGTCAGGAGTTCAAGACCAGCCTGACCAACATGGTGAAACTCCGTCTCTACTGAAAAAAAAAAAATACAAATTAGCTGGGCATGGTGGCACATGCCTGTAATCCCAGCTACTTGGGAGGATGAGGCAGGAGAATTGCTTGAACCCAGAAGATGGAGGTTGCAGTGAGTGAGCTGAGATCACAATACTGCACTCTAGCCTGGGCAATAGAGCCAAAATCTCGCCATTGCACTCCAGCCTGGGCAACAAGAGTGAAACTGTCTCAAAAACAAAAAAACAAATAGATCCAACAATTTCACTACCAAGTACATAACCAAAGGAAATAAAATCAGTATCTGAACTCCCGTGTTTTTTGTGGAGCTATTCACAATA
>NW_022443257.1:0-3875 GCF_009761245.1 Sapajus apella
AAAAAAAAAAAGAAGCCCAAAGTAGGCCGGGTGTGGTGGCTCACACCTGTAATCCCAAAACTTTGGGATGGGAAGCTGAGGTGGGCGGATCACCTAAGATCAGGAGTTTGAGATCAGCCTGGCCAACATGGTGAAACGCCATTTCTATTAAAAAAAAAAAAAAAAAAAAAAGAAGCCCAAAGTAGGCTGGGCACAGTGGCTCATGACTGTAATCTCAGCCCTCTAGGAGGCTGAGACAGGAGGATCACTCGAAACCAGGAGTTCTGGACCAGCCTGGGCAACATAGGGAGACTTTGTCTCTATAAAACTAAACTAAACTAAAATAAAGAGGAAACAAAGATGCCCAAAAGTTTAAGGAATACATATAAACAGATAAGTGCAGACAATTATAGTACTGTGTGGCAAATGCTGTCATACAGTCAAGCAGAAGTTTCTCGAAAGCATTATTTAGCTAGTCTCAGTTCCTTGGAAGGAAGAAGAGAAGGAAGTTTGCCTTGGTGGTTTTGGTTTTGGTTTTCCCTTCAAGGTCCAAAACACAATGTACCTTCCATACAGTACAAAAAAAACATAAAGGAGTAATTTTTCCAAAATGCTCCCAATTCCTAACATACTACATGCAGTCATAAGACTCACCTCTGTCCGGTTAATATCAGCATACACTGCCAAAACTACATCAGTGATGACCTAGACATAGCCTATTTTCAGAACAGAAAAGAGGGTTTGAACTGTCATCTCTCAGACTCTTTGACCCAGTCTTTACATTTCTAATGATCTATCCTAGAGAGGTAGTTACATATCTGCACAAGGACATCTGCATAAAGAATTTAGTGAACTGTAGGCCCGGCATAGTGTCTCATGTCTGTAATCCCAGCACTTTGGGAGACCAAGGCAGGTGAATCACCTGAGGTCAGGTGTTTGAGATCAGCCTGGCCAATGTGGTGAAACCCTGTCTCTACTAAAAATACAAAAAAAAATTAGCCGGGTGTGCTGGCAGGATCTATAATCCCAGCTACTCAGGAGGCTGAGGCAGGAGAATTGCTTGAACCCAGGAGGCGGAGGTGCAGTGAACCGAGATCTCTCTATTGCACCCCAGCCTGGGCAACAGAGCGAGACTCTGTCTCCAAAAAAAAAAGAATTTAGTGAACTGTAATCATGAAAAATTAGAAGTAATAAAAGAAGAACTAAATGAAATAAAACAACTAAATGAGAAGTACTAAAAAATTCATAGGGAAATGGTAAAATAACCATGGTAAACCCATATTACAAAATACTATTCAGTCATTAAAAGGAACATGCCAGAATTACATATACTGACGTGGAAAGCTTTCCTCAAGACATTGTTAAAGCTAAAGAAGCTAACAGAAGCAGTATTCCTATTTATGTATGTAAATATGCACATATACAACTTTTCCTAATATTAACAAATAAACATACAGATTTAAATATGTATATTAAATATACAAATACATAGGAAAAAAAGAGAAAGAACATATACCAAGACAGAGGAGTTAAGCAACTTGTTTGAAGAGTAAATAGAGCTGGGATCAAACTTAAATGGTCTGACACTTAACTCCTTTGAGTTACCTATGAGTAACTTCTGTATATACCGCATTTAAGAGATTTCCGGCTGGGTGCGGTGGCTCAAGCCTATAATCCCAGCACTTTGGGAGGCTGAGGCGGGCGGATCACAAGGTCAAGAGATCGAGACCATCCTGGCCAACATGGTGAAACCCCGTCTCTACTAAATATACAAAAATTAGCTGGGCATGGTGGCATGCGCCTGTAGTCCCAGCTACTCGGGAGGCTGAGGCAGAAGAATTGCTTGAACCCGGGAGGCGGAGGTTGCAGTGGGCCAAGATTGTGCCCCTGCACTCCAGCCTAGCACCTGGCGACAGAGTGAGGCTCTGTCTCAAAAAAAAAAAAAAAAAAAAAAAAGAGATTTCCAACTGCTGGGCATGGTGTTTCATGCCTGTAATCCCAGCACTTTGGAAGGCCAAGGCAGGCAGATCACCTGAGGTCTGGAGTTCAAGACCAGCCTGGCCAACATGGTGAAACACCATCTCTACTAAAAATACAAAAATTAGTCGGGTGTGGTGGGGTGAGCATGTAATTCCAGCTATTCAGGAGGCCGAGGCAGGAGAACTGCTTGAACCTGGGATGTGGAGGTTGCAATGAGGCAAGATCATGCCATTGCCCTCCAGCTTAGATGACAAGAGTGAGATTCCATCTCAAAAATAAAAGAAAGAGAGATTTCCAACTAAGACTAAAATATACTTTTCTATTTTTGTTGCAGTGCTTTCTCTTTCTGGAGTTAGGAAGGAGGCGTGCTCATTCTGCAGTGTGAGATGAAGATCCAGAGTTAAGAGAGCTGTGTTCTAGGTTTGGCCCTGCTGCCAACCAGCACAGTGACCTTGGGCAATTCACTTTGCTTCCCTGGACCAAGTGGAGACGAGCTAATGGGTAACGTGATCTCAGGCCCCTTCCAATTCTAAGTTTGTGAGTTGGTGAGTCACTTTCAGTTTAGTCACCAGGAAAATGAGATTTAGGAGACTGGGGAAGCAAGAAAAGGCACACATTCATGAGCCCTGGAGTGGGAGGCTGTTGTGGTTAAAGGAAGAAGGTTCCTTGTCAGGAAGGAAGGCACATAAAAATGAAGGAAGTTTGGAAATCTACAAGCAGGGGAAATTGCAGGTTGAAAAGGGTAAGAGCACAGGAGAAACATGTTAATGTTTACTAATACAGGGGCTTACAGTTAAAAATAAATGATAAAGAAAAGACATATTAAATTAGCTTATCAAATAATGATTAAATGTGTACTATGTGTCTGGCACTGTGCTAGGCCCTGGGGGGCTAATCATGAGCAAGAAAGATACAAAACCTTATGGCAAAACCTAATGGGGAAGAGGAAAAATACTGACCAAGCAATAACAATGGAGTGAGAGGTGCCAAAACAGTGACAGAGAGGGAATTTTATGAGTAATGTTTGATCTGGTTCCTATTCTATTAACAACAGTTCCAGTATTATCTTATTTACTCAGACTCTAAAGTGTGTTCTTTTTTTTTCTTCTCCCTGTTACCCTCCAATTAGTCAGTTCACTTATTATTATTCAATCTTCATTTACTTCCACATAAGGTTTGAAGCAACTTACAATAAATAACATTGAAACCATGTGTCATTAAAATCAACATTTTAGGCTGGGCACAGTGGCTCACATCTGTAATCCCAGCACTTTGGGAGGCTGAGGTGGGCACATCACCTGAGGTCAGGAGTTTGAGACCAGCCTTGTCCAACATGGTGAAACCCGTCTCCACTAAAAATACAAAAAAATTAGCCTGGCATAGTGGCGCCCGCCTGCAGTTCCAGCTACTCAGAGGCTGAGGCAGAAGAATCGCTTGAACCTGGGAGGTGGAGGCTGCAGTGAGCTGAGATCACACCATTGGACTTCAGTCTGGGTAGGCACTCCATCTCAAAAACTAAACTAAAATAAAACAAAATAAATATTTAAATATTTTAAAAGCACTACAGTAAGTGAGAGGAGTCCAGACATCCCAAGTTAAGAATGGCTACTGCAAATAAATCAAGAGTTTAGTTTTACAATTCTTAGTAGCTAAGGCAAAGAAGGAATTAGAAAACACAGCTCTCATAATCCAATAAAAGAAGGAACAACAATTCATGAGGAGAGAGAAACTTCAGGAAGGACGCTAAGAGGTATCTCATTCATTCATCCAGCAAATCTTAATTGAGTGCCCACAGTATTCCAATGTGCCAATGTTCTTGGTACTGAGGACAATATAGCATGAACAAGAAAGCTCCTATCTTCATGAAGCCTACTTCTGGCAGGGAAGAAAGACAATAAATAATAAAAATTTCTGGC
>NW_022443258.1:0-2363 GCF_009761245.1 Sapajus apella
AATTTTTGTATAAGGTGTAAGGAAGGGGTCCAGTTTCAGTTTTCTGCATATGGCTAACAAGTTTTCCCAACACCTTTTATTAAATGGGGAATCCTTTCCCCATTGCTTACTTTTGTCAGGCTTGTCAAAGATCAGATGGTTGTAGATGTGTGGTGTTATTTCTGAGGCTTCTGTTCTGTCCCATTGGTTTATATATCTGTTTTTGGTACCAGTACCAAGCTGTTTTTGTTACCGTAACCTTGTAATATAGTTTGAAGTCGAGGAGTATGATACCTCCAGCTTTGTTCTTTTTGCTTAGGATTGTCTTGGTATACAGGCTTTTTTTTTGGTTCCATATAAAATTTGAAGTAGTTTTTTTTTTTTTTTAATCTGTGAAGAAAGTCAATGATAGCTTGATGTGGATAGCATTGAATCGATAAATTACTTTGGGCAGTATGGCCATTTTCACATTGATTCTTCCTATCCATGAGCATGGAATGCTTTTCTATTTGTTTGTGTCCTCTCTTATTTCCTTGAGCAGTGGTTTATAATTCTCCTTGAAGAGGTCCTTCACATCCCTTGTAAGTTGTATTCCTAGATTTTTTATTCTCTTTGTAGCAATTGTGAATGGGAGTTCACTTATTATTTGGCTCGTTGTCTATTATTGGTGTATAGGAATGCTTGTGATTTTTGCACACTGATTTTGTATCTTGAGATTTTGCTGAAGTTGCTTATCAGCTTAAGGAGTTTTTGCGCTGAGACGACAGGGTCTTCTAAATATACAATCATGTCATCTTCAAACAGAGATAATTTGACTTCCTCTCTTTCTATTTGAATACACTTTATTTATTTCTTTTGCCTGATTGCCCTGGCCAGAACTTCCAATACTATGTTGAATAGGAGTGGAGAGAGAGGGCATCCTTGTCTTGTACCAAAGGCAATGCTTCCAGCTTTTGCTCATTTGGTATGATACTGGCTGTGGGTTTGTCATAATTAGCTCTTATTATTTTGAGATGTGTTCCATCAATATCTCATTTATTGAGTGTTTTCAGCATGAAGGAGTGTTGAATTTTATTGAAGGCCTTTTCTGTTTTTGTGATGGATTACATTTATTGACTTGCGTAGATTACATTTATTGACATCTTGTATCCCAGGGACGAAGCCAGCTTGATTGTGGTGGATAAGCTTTTTAATGTGCTGCTGGATTTGGTTTGCCAGTATTTTATTGAGGATTTTTGCATTGGCGTTCATCAGGGATATTGGCCTAAAATTTTCTTTTTTTGTTGTTTCTCTGCCAGGTTTTGGTATCAGGATAATGCTGGCCTCATAAAATAGTTAGGGAGGAGTCCCTCTTTTTCTTCATACCTCTGGTGGACTTCAGCTGTGAATCCATCTAGTCCTGGGCTTTTTTTGGTTGGTAAGCTATTAATTACTGACTCAATTTCAAAACTTGTTATTGATCTATTCAGGGATTCGACTTCTTCCTGGCTTAGTCTTGGGAGGGTATATGTGTCCAGGAATTTATCTTTTTCTTCTAGATTTTCTAGTTGATTTCTGCAGAGATGTTTATGGGATTCTCTGATGGTAGTTTGTATTTCTGAGGGATCAGTGGTGATATCCCCTTTACCATTTTTTATTGTGTCGATTTGATTCTTCTCTCTTTCTTCTTTATTAGCCAGCTCAGTTGATTTTTCCATCACAGCCTTGCAAGTAGCTGGGAGGACAGGTGCATACCACTATGCCTGGCTGATTTTTGGTTTTTGAGTTTCTTTTTGGTAAAGACAGAGTTTTGCCATGTTGTCCAGGCTGGTCTTGAGCTCCTGGGCTCAAGCAAGCTGCCCACCTCAGCCTTCCAAAGTGCAGGGATTACAGGTGTGAGCCACCGCATTTAGCTCTAAAAAGCTTCTGCACAGCAAGTAAAAAATAATCAACAGAATGAAGAGACAATATACAGAATGCGAGAAAATACTCACAAACTACACATCTGATACAAAGTCAATATCTAAAATATATAAGGAACTCAGACAACTCAATAGCAAGACAATAACCCAGTTTTTTAAATGCGTGGAGGACATGCATAGACATTTCCTAAAAGAAGTAATTTATATATATTCTGGATAGTAGATTTTTTTATGAGATATGTGACTTAGAATTTGTTTCTCGCCAGGTGTGGTGGCTCACACCTGTAATCCCAGCACTTTGGGAGGCTGAGGCGGGTGGATCATGAGGTCAAGAGATCGAGACCATCCTGGTCAACATGGTGAAACCCCGTCTCCACTAAAAATACAAAAAAATTAGCTGGGCATGGTGGCGCGTGCCTGTAATCCCAGCTACTCAGGAGGCTGAGGCAGGAGAACTGCCTGAACCCAGGAGGCGGAGGTTGC
>NW_022443258.1:2463-3875 GCF_009761245.1 Sapajus apella
AAAAAAAAAAAAAAAAAAAAAAAAATGTTGTTTCTCCCATTTTGTGGGTTGTCTTTTCACTTTCTCACTCTCTCTCTTTTTTTTTCCCCCTAATATGGAGTCTCACTCCATCACCCAAGCTGGAGTGCAGTGGCACAATCTCAGCTCACTGCAACCTCTGCCTCCTGGATTCAAGCCATTCTCCTGCTTCAGCCTCTTGAGCAGCTGGGACTACAGGCACACGCCACCACACCCAGTTAAATTTTTGTATTTTTAGTAGAGGCGGGGTTTCACCATATTGGCCAGGCTGATCTCAAACTTCTGACCTCATGATCTGCCTGCCTCAGCTTCCCAAACTGTTGGGATTACAGATGTGAGCCACTGGGCCAGGTCTTCCCTCTCTTTTTTTATATATATGGCTAACAAATGACTATTAGGTATATGAGAAAATGCTCAAATCACTAAGCATCAAAGAAATGTAAATTACAACCACAACGAGATATTGCTTCACACCAATTAGAATGGCCATTATCAAAAAGACAAATGATAACAAGGGTTGGCAACAGTGTGAAGAGAAGGGAACCCTAGTGTGCTGCTGATGGGAATGTAAATTGTGCAGTCCTTATAAAAAATAGTATGGCAGATCCCAAAAATTTAAAAATAGGCTGAACAGAGTGGCTTATGCCTGTAATCCCAGCACTTTGGGAGTGGAGTGGGAGGATTGCATGAAGCCAGGAGCTCGATAGCTGCCTGACCAGCATAGTGAGGCCCTTATCTCTACAAAAAAAAAATAAAAATAAAAACCAGTCAAGCATAGTGGCATGTGTATGTAGTCCTAGCCACTCAGAAGGCTGAGGTGAGAGGATCACTTGAGCTTAGGAGTTGAAAGTTGCAGTGAGCTATGATCATGCCACTGCACTCCAGCTGGGACAACAATATATAAAAATAAATATATTTTAGAGACTGTCTCTAAAAATATATATTTTTAAAAAATAGGCCAGGCATGGTGGCTCACGTCTGCAATTCCAGCACTTTGGGAGGCTGAAGCAGGTGGATAACCTGAGGTCAGGAGTTCAAGACCAGCCTGACCAACATGGTGAAACTCCGTCTCTACTGAAAAAAAAAAAATACAAATTAGCTGGGCATGGTGGCACATGCCTGTAATCCCAGCTACTTGGGAGGATGAGGCAGGAGAATTGCTTGAACCCAGAAGATGGAGGTTGCAGTGAGTGAGCTGAGATCACAATACTGCACTCTAGCCTGGGCAATAGAGCCAAAATCTCGCCATTGCACTCCAGCCTGGGCAACAAGAGTGAAACTGTCTCAAAAACAAAAAAACAAATAGATCCAACAATTTCACTACCAAGTACATAACCAAAGGAAATAAAATCAGTATCTGAACTCCCGTGTTTTTTGTGGAGCTATTCACAATA
>NW_022443259.1:0-3871 GCF_009761245.1 Sapajus apella
GTTCTGCTCTCTCTTGTTTTATTAAAAATAGTTCTACATCTACAATATTTATCATTTAAAACAAAAGTGATTACCTAATGATATTAAAATAAAAGTTGTCAATATTTTCATCAGAGCACTATGAGAACATTATATTTATTCATGCACCTTGTATTCATAGTTATAATATTTCAGGCACCATTTAAAATGTTTAATGAGTTAACACATAACATAGAATCATTAAATTATATTCACATTGCATAAGCTCAGCCAGTTTCAATCTTTATTAACAATTTCAAGAATATAGACAACTAAAAGACTCTCATGGAGCAGAGAGAGACGTCTGAGATCTGTCTAGGATCTCCTAGGGTCTCTAGGGTTCTCCAGACCCTATTCTTGCATAGGGCAACGTATCTGGCTGAGATTAATAAATCAGTTTTTTTTTAATATGGGGTTTATGTAATTATTCACATTGTAGTGAGCATTTAAATGATGAGAAATATCCATTTATAATTCAAATGTTGTTTTGTTTTCATAACATTCTTCAGAGCCATGTCTCATAGATTTTATATTGATTCGATGTAAGGAATCCTGAAGCCAAGGTATCCTAAAAAAGTATTTAATAGATAACTTTCTTGCTTATAGCAAATATCATTAGTCTATTTCTCTAAAGATTCAGTTGAAAGGAGCTCACTTTCTCTGAGAAATCAAGGAAATGAATGGATCACAGGTACTTTAACTCTATTCTCCTATAAAAATAAGGCAATTAAAAAAATAAAATTTAAACTGTATCTACTGAGAAAAGACAGAAAATTAAAAAATGAAATAAACAGATAGTTGCCAAATGAATATAAGTTGTTTATTTAAAAACCCGATAACAGAAATTGGGTGTGTCATGTAGAGTCTGGGATTACAAATTTAAAGTTAATAGTCAGGAAAAACCTAACTGTAAAGGGACGTTTGAAGAGAATCCAAGGAAGTGCAAGAAGGAGCCTTGAAAGTATGTGAGGGAAAAGTATTCCACGAAGAGGGGCTAGCAAGTACAAACACTGTGAGTTAGGAGCATGTCTAGGTTTTCTATGGTGCACAGAAAATACAACGTGGCCTGCATGGAGAGAACAAGGGTGAAAAAAGCAAAATACAAAATCAAAGGGAAAAAGAGAAATATTATATGGCATCTTGTAGAGCACTATATATTTTTGCTTTTGGGGTTTTATTGTTATTGGTGTGTTGGCTAAGTTTCATCATTTTTAAAAAAATTCTCTTAATTTTTTTCTCATGGTATTCTGCTATATTTTATTTAGATCAATTCAACCCCCTCATTTTCCCTCTTTGTAGTTTGCTTAGGCCCTTGATTCTACATATGAATCCTTCCACTAATAATGCCAAAAGTATTATGGGAGATAATTTTCTGCTTCTTTGATGTGAAAGTTTTTGACATTTGCATAGATAATTTATAAAGTTCATCTGATGCCAGATATGTCCTTCTCAAAACCCAATCCAGTGAGGTTTCTGTATCTCCAATTCAATCTGTAATATTCTGCAAAAGATTTCTTCAACAAGCAACTTATAGCTTTGAAAATAAATCTTCCCTTTCTGTGTGGTAAAGTGTAAAACATACTCTAATCCAGCTGAGAGGGTATTTGATACTCCTGAGCCACTGAAGAAATCAATAACAAGGCTCTTTAGCCATATAAAGTCATCTTGTACATCGAAATCCTCACCAGCAAATATAATCGTAGGTTTTATTTTCTCAGAGTATTTACTGTTCTTAATGTCTTTTAATGAGACAAATTTCTCAATGGCTAATTTTATCATATTTAGCAAAAGATAGTTATACATGTGACCTATTATTTGTTCATTTCTTATTATGGAAGCCATACATGAATAAGGAACAATTTGACTACTTTGAAAAGAATTTCAGTGATATCTAATGCTAGAACGGGGTCTTATAATCTTTTTATTGTTGTTCAAAAAGCCACATAGATTTTTCAGTGCATAAGCAGCTCTAAGTACTTGTGTCACTGTTGCAATTGCATTCTCCTCTTTAATCAACACGGCATTTTTAATATTTTCACTGAATTTCAGTTCTCTCTTCTCAAGTAATTTCTTGGTTCTTGTTATTTTGGGCTTTACAACTTGATCCATGGCTACTGTAACCCACAACACAAACCACATGAACTGCCAAGTGTTTTCTGTTTGTTGGTTTTTAATGTTCAGTGAGATTAAAAAAAAAGAGAGACGGCCGGGCGCGGTGGCTCAAGCCTGTAATCCCAGCACTGTGGGAGGCCGAGGCGGGTGGATCACGAGGTCAAGAGATCCAGACTATCTTGGTCAACATGGTGAAACCCCGTCTCTACTAAAAAAATACAAAAAATTAGCTGGGCATGGTGGTGCGTGCCTGTAATCCCAGCGACTCAGGAGGCTGAGGCAGGAGAATTGCCTGAACCCGGGAGGCGGAGGTTGCGGTGAGCCGAGATCGCGCCATTGCACTCCAGCCTGGGTAACAAGAGGGAAACTCCGTCTCAAAAACAAAAAAAAAAAAAGAGAGACAGAGAGAGAAGTGACATGATACCTCTTACCCATTATAACTGTCATTTTAGGTCTTGTATTGAGAGCAAACTGTACATTTGGGGAAGGGAAAGGAAAAATGAAAGCAGAGAGACCAATTATAAAGATACAGTAATATTTCTAAAGATCAGTTGGAGTCTTGGACCAGAGTATTAGAGGTTAATATGGTAAGAGGCCTAGTACATTTTGAAAAGTAGACAGAAGACAATGTTCATGTAAATTGCCTCCAGGGTCTGAGAGAAAGGATAAATTCACAGATACAGTCAAGGATTTTTACCAGATCGACATGAAGAAAGGAAGAGACTACAGATGGAGTAGTTTGGAGGAATGAGTGTATAACAATTCGGGAACATATTAAATTGTAGATGTCTATTAGAAACCCTAGATGCCGATAAACAATCAATTTTAGATTCCATAAGAAAGAGCATGGCTGGGGATAAAAATTTTGGAATTTTCAATGACATTTAAAGTTATGACTTTATGAGATCCTCCAGGAAGTGGCAGGAGACCAAAGAGAAGAGGACCAAGAGGTCAGTTTTCCACTGAGGGACATGAGGGTAGAAGAGGAGCCAGCTGAGTTGAACAAGAAAAAGCAAATTGCAAAGTAGGAAGGCATCTTGGAGACCATAGTACTTTGGAATCCAAGTCAAGGAAGTGTTTCAAGGAGGAGGCAGTGATAACTGATAAATGTTTAAGAGGACTCAGATGATAAATAAAAATTAAACATTGAATTTACCATTGAATTGCTGCTGTTGACAAAATATGTTTTGATAGAGGTGCTGAGACAAAATATTTTATATTTTTCTTTTTTTAAATTTTTATTTAGAAATAATTATAAATTCACAAGAAGTTGCAAAGATAGTACACAAAGTCCTTTGTACCCTTAAGGCCATTTCCCGAATAATTACATTTCAATATCTATATTAGGGTATCAAAACCAGAAATTGACTTGGTACATTGTATTCAGGAGACAGGTATATTTCTGTCATTTTGTATATTTTTGTACATTTGTGTGACCACTACCAAAATGAAGACCCACAACTATTGCAGCATCAAAAAGATCTCCCTTGTGCTACCCTTTTATGAAGTCAGAACTACTTTCCTACCCCCAAGACCCCTAGCCTGTGGCAACAATCATTTTGATCACTAAATATAAAATTTTTCAGTTCTAGAATGTTATATGACTAGAAGCATATAGTATTATTTTTTACTCAGCATAATCATCTGTGGAGCTATACAAGTTGTAGATCTCAATAGTTTTGTTCCTTTTTATTACTGATTATTATTCCACTACACGAACATACAGATTCATTTTAGCATC
>NW_022443260.1:0-165 GCF_009761245.1 Sapajus apella
ATGTAAAGCAATGGACTGTAGTTATCCTGATCTCTGGAGGTCTAATGTAAAGCAATGGACTGTAGTTATCCTGATCTCTGGAGGTCTAATGTAAAGCAATGGACTGTAGTTATCCTGGTCTCTGGAGGTCTAATGTAAAGCAATGGACTGTAGTTATCCTGATCT
>NW_022443260.1:175-3871 GCF_009761245.1 Sapajus apella
CTGATCTCTGGAGGTCTAATGCAAAGCAATGGACTGTAGTTATCCTGGTCTCTGGAGGTCTACTGTAAAGCAATGGACTGTAGTTATCCTGATCTCTGGAGGTCTACTGTAAAGCAATGGACTGTAGTTATCCTGGTCTCTGGAGGTCTAATGTAAACAATGGACTGTATTGCAAACCTGATCTCTGGTAAAGGATAGAAATCAGGTGTTCTCACTGGACACAAACATAATAAATGACAAGGAATAAAATGGTAACTGTGAGGTAATAGATATTCTAATTCCTAGGTCATAGTGAAAATATAACAATTTATAACACAACATCAGGTGCTGAACCTTAAATATATACAATTTTTATTATCAATTATAGTTCCATAAAGATCATCAAATTAAGCTTAGTTTTGTGATGAAGAAATGCATACTCCACGTATTTTCTGAATAAAAAGGAAAAAGATATATATATATAAACAAAAAATATTTATAGCAGCTTTGCTTGCGATATTAATAAACTGAGAACAAATTCAAAATCCATCGACAGGAAAATGGACCAGCTTATTGTCATTATTGCTTAATGGACTGACTCAGGTATAACATTTCTCTGTCTCTCTCTCACTCTCACTCTCATTCTCTCTATCCATATATGTCAAAATGTTGGTTGAGATTTTATATCAAAGGCATTCCATTAAGTGAATAAATGACAATATGTGGATGTAATTTTACACATGAAATACCATAAATAAACATCAAAAATAACAAAAGTAGCCGCTTACCAGAAAAGGGGTCTGTAATGCTTGAGACCATGTATAAAGCTCAAAACTTTAAAAAAGAAACCTCAGCGGCAGAGATTAAACCATTGTGTAAATGTGGGGGCTGACTGCCTGGAAGCACGGAGAAGGTCACTTGTGTTGTTTATTTTTTAAAAAATAAAAAATTAAAAAATAGTTTATGAAAGTATTTTAAAACTTAAAAAATAATGCAATTATCATAAAATGATATTCAAAATGTGAACAATATAATATGAATTAGTAAAATATATTCAACAATAGCTGCTAGAATTAAATTTCAGAAATCAGAAGGGTGATGTCTGATAATCATAAGTTAATAAACACATTTCATAGAGAAATCAGAATGTTCAAAAATATGTGGAACATGCATTTTTTTTTTTTGGAACATGCATTTTGTTATTATCGAATGTCTTTAAATAATTGATACAATATTTTAACCTGTCTTATTAGTATTAATTACAAATATCATGTGTAAAATCATAACCTGTAACAACCTGTAGGGAAATAAGAGTATTTAAAAGCACATGTACTAAGTTAAATATATTCTCAATGTTTTTCCAGCTGTTACTGCTAAGATTTCTAATTGTATCCTGCATCTCTAACAGAAGCCATATGGGCCCTTGGGCAAATTAATTTTCAGAAATGACTTAGAAAAATAATCTCTAATATGGAGACATTAATATCTCATCTTATAAAGAAATTGAAACTGTAATACATGTAAACTCAGAAGAAACCTTAGTACATAAGAAAGGGCTTATTCATAGTAGGTTGTGATATTCATTGCAAAAATTATTACCTTGATTTTTCAGGGAAAATTAAAGCAAAGCCTGATGAATTGAAGTGTGATGTTTCTTGTTTGGTACAACAGCAGGGTGAGGATAATGAAGAGCCCTGTGATTCCGAGGGGAGCCCCTAATTTAAAAGGGAGGCTCCAGGTCCTGTGGACTCACCCGTGGTGCCTGCTTCTGCCCTTCATGGAGCCACGCTCAGAAGCCTTGAGGAGGCAGGAGTGTGGATGGGTTTCTCAGGACAATCCAATCAGACCTGGACAAGGGAAAAAACATCATGACCCAGGTTACATTAAATCATTGTCTTGAAAATAGATAAATTGTTATATATTTATGAGGTACAAAGAAATGTTGTGATTTATTAGTACAATATGGAATAATAAAATAAAGCTAATTAGCATATTTATCACCTCAAAATATTTTCATTTTTTGTGTCAAGGCCATTAGAAATTTACCTTAGCTATTTTGAATCTACCAATATACAATGTTTAAGTAAATAGATATAATAGAAACAATATAAAATTATTGAAATGAATTATGAATTGATTTCATAGAATTCCAATAATTTATTTTTAGTTCATCAATAAGTTTGATCATTTAGAAAATATTTTAAAATGTATTTTATTATAATTTTAAATATAAATGACTACACTTTTATGAACAGGTTTGTCGTATTTAGACTTATGTCTATAGTTGTAAATTTATGTTCTCATAGCCATAGTTGCTGATAGCAATAGATGATAAAATTCTGGAAGAATAACTGCAAATAATTAAAAATAAATATACGTTGAATATGTACATAGTATACATATGTGTGTATATATATATATTTTTTGTTTGTTTGTTTGTTTGTTTTGTTTTGTTTTGTTTTTTGAGATGGAGTTTCGCTCTTGTTGCCCAGGCTGGAGTGCAATGGCGTGATCTCGGCTCACTGCAACCTCCGCCTCCCGGGTTCAATCGATTCTCCTGCCTCAGTCTTCCATATAGCTGGGAGTACAGGCTGGCCACCACTGCCGGCTAATTTTGCATTTTTAGTAGAGACGGGGTTTCTCCATGTTGGTCAGGCTGGCCTCAAACTCCCAACCTCAGGAAACCCACCCTCCCAAAATGATGGGATTACAGGCGTGAGCCACTGAGCCCAAACTTAAGTGCAGATTTTTTAAAAAATGACACTGCCTAAAATGTTTAAAATTATTAAAACGTAAATACCAATGATAATAAATACATACTAAATAACAGTATAAAAAAATAACAACCTGCAAGACTCCAGAGTTCTGACTTCTCCAGCTGAGGAGAAAGGAAACCTCCCCCTGCACCTGCTCCTGGGGCCTGTCCCGTCCTCGGTGGTCCCGCGCGCCCCCTGGTGGCCCCGCGCGCCCCCGCAGGAGGTTTGTATCCCGGCTCACACGGGCCTCCCCTCACTGTGTCCGCACAGTAATACACGGCCGTGTCCTCGGCTCTCAGGCTGCTCATCTGCAGATACAGCGAGTTCTTGGCGTTGTCGCTGGAGATGGTGAATCGGCCCTTCACGGAGTCTGCGTAGCTTGTGCTATCTCCATTAGGATTAATTCGTCCAACCCACTCCAGCCCCTTCCCCGGAGCCTGGCGGACCCAGTGCATCCAGTAGTCACTGAAGGTGAATCCAGAGGCCACACAGGAGAGTCTCAGGGACCCCCCAGGCTGGACCAAGCCTCCCCCAGACTCCACCAGCTGCACCTCACACTGGACACCTGCAAACACAGAGACACCCTTGTCATTAACTGCCACACATACCCACTGTTCCCCTCATTCATGTCCACTCGCACTCAGTATCTCTAGTTCTCCATTAATTACCTTTTAAAATAGCAAAAAGGAAAACCCAGCTGAGCCCAGACTCCATGGTGAGTCCCCTGTGTTCAGTGCTGAGCACCAAGTGGAGACAGCTGGGAATCCCAGGGCGGGGCTCCTCTCCCAGAGCTGCAGGGTCAGGGCCCGGCTGCTTTTCATCAGCAAAAAGGCGGGCCTTATTTGCATGTCTTCTAGTACATAGCAAGCTGTGGGGTGGGACGCCTGGGGAGAGGGCTCTGCACGGAGTAGACCAGGATGTCCTGGGGGCCAGTGGTAGTAATCCTATCATTCAGGAAAAC
>NW_022443261.1:0-3871 GCF_009761245.1 Sapajus apella
GGAATGTGATATTGTGCTCGCCTAGAGCCAGAACCGGAGAAAACCTATTTTATAAAATGCAAAACTGTTAAATGGCTGCCCCATTCTCCTTACAATGACTTCTGTCCTTGGCCAGTTTGTTCCTCAAAATTATGTAAAGCTGCCTACCTTTTCTTATCAGTAACTGCTAAAATCTGTGACTTCTATCACCACCCAGACGATGTGTAAACAAATGTATATCCTGACTTCTGTAAACCACTGAGGTAACAAACAGAATGACAAAAGTCCCCTAGCCCTTGGAATGTCCGGAGTCCCCCGCCCTTGTCTCCACCCAGGAGGTGAATCACAGATTCCCCTAGCCCTTGAAATGTCCGACACCTTATCATCCCCATCCCCGCCCCTCACCCCCACTCCCACGGTGGTTTTTTGGGTATAAAAAATCATGGCACCCTCCTTTTGCCACCACAGGTTGGAGAGACGTGAGTCCTCTGTGGTCGCCGGCATAATAAATGACCCTACAATCTGGCATACTTTTGTCTTGTGACAACTTTCTACATTCGGTCAAATACAACATTTGGAGTTCCCCAGCGAGAAATTCTCTTTTTGTTATCACCAGACAAAAGCCATCTCAGAATCTCGCCCGGGCGGCCGCTCCCACCTTGGGGGCCTCTTGGGAGGCGCCCCCTGTTCGTTCCCAGGGCCCCGGAGAGCCACCGTGGAGGATAAGCGACCTCTCGGCCGACGTTCACCCGAAATTCCTCAGGGTCCTAAAAGAAAAAGCGTCCGGAGGTAAGTCTGGTCTGGGCCTGTGTCAGGGGACTGACGAGTCATTTCAACTCCGACCTGGCAAGCCTCACCGAGACGTCGCTTGAGGCTTCTGGTAGCTGGTGCAGGGGGTACCAGCGTTCGCTTCTGGTGGCTGTCATAGTGGGTGGCAGCCTTCTGGTAACTGGTGCAGAGGGTACCAGTGTTCGTTTCTGGTAGCTGGTGCAGAGGGTACCAGCGTTCGTTTCTGGTAGCTGGTGCAGAGGGTACCAGCGTTCGCCCCTGGTAGCTGGCATAGTGGGTGGCAGCGTTCGGTTGTTTTCCGTAACCTCTGTGTGAGTGAGAGAGTGAGTGTGTATATATGTAGTCCCACGGCTGAAAGGCTACAGGGCTTGTGTGGGCCTTCACCCGCGGTTCCACTGGAGCGTCGTAGGGCATAATGGTGATTCACCTCAGAGCTGTCCTACTTGGACTTCCATCCTGAGGTGACCAGGCCCGGGGATTATACGGGTACACCTTAGCCAAGACGCTCCTGAAAATTCCTCCGGGAAAGTGGCCGGGCAGGCGTCTGAGTGGTCTCCCATCTGGGGGGCACCCACCCTTTGTCTGTCACTCCTATATGTGGTCCTGTCTAGTCTGTAAATTTGTCAGTTTTATTAGGCTCCTGCTAGCAGACATACACTGGTTCAGGCCATCTTCCCTTGAGGTGGGAGATATCTTACAGTGGTTGACGGACCACTGGATGCAGGGAACTTTTATTGATTACACCCCAGCAGAAATCACTCTTTTCTCTTTCTTCCTCATCTTCTTCTTCTATCACTGAGGCCTCACTCTTTCTTCCTTTGCCATGTGGCAGATAGTCTTAACTCTAGTTGTCTTTATTATTTTCCTTGTTATGATCATTGTGGCCTGTAAATTCTCCCAGCCACCTCCACCGGGAAAAGAGTACTTTTGCCCGTGCTGGGTCTAATTCCATGTCGGGGAGGCCGTTGTGCCCCCGACACCTTGGAGGTAGTTTCTTTAGAGCTGTGGGGAACAAAACCCTAGATCAGAGTTTACGGGTGCTCCTTCTCAAGCTGGGATGGAAAACAGGTAACTGTCTATTCTGCCAAGAAAGTGTCCAATGTTGTTATGGGCAGTGCCCGGTGGTGCATCATAGGGAGGCATACTGGCATCATCCCAATTGTTGGGAATTTGTTTGCCATAAACCACTAAAGACAGATTGGCAGTTCTTTTGCTCACCCTCCGAATTATGGTGGGTACAAAATACACACCCAGTTGATCTATTAGTTCATCTCTTTTGCCACATCCCTACTTTCCCACAGGCTTTGGATACAAAAGCCTATAATCGAGAGGATTATGCTCGAGCAGCACTAAACCTCCATAGAGCTTATTCTCTCCAGTTGTGGATTGGAGAGAGAGAGACTGCCACCTTACCTTGGCCCCTACCCCCTGTTCCTTTGATCAGAACTAGAGACAGACCTACCAATTCAATTGTCTGGTCCTTGCAGGACCTGGCTGTAGAAGTCCTGCTGAAACCTGCTTTAAAGAGGGCCAAATTTGAATTTGAGGCTTTCCAAAATTGGCTATACCACAGGTTGGAGAGACGTGAGTCCTCTGTGGTTGCCGGCATAATAAATGACTCTGCAATCTGGCATACTTTTGTCTCGTGATAACTTTCTACGCTCCGGTCAAATACAACAATATGCTTGGTCACAACCTCTGCTGGCCTCATAGTCTTTGTTTTTTATTTTTATTTTTGAGATGGAATCTCACTCTGTTGCCCAGGCTGGAGTGCAGTGGTGCGATCTCAGCTTACTGCAACTTCCGCCTCTTGGTGTTGAAAATGTGCGCTTTGAATGAAGAGACCCCCCCCCCCCAAACAGGCTTTGTGTGAGCAACGTGGCTGTTTATTCACCTGGGTGCAGGCCGGCTCTGGCTGGAAAGGGTGTTAGCAAAGGGCAGTGGGATAGGAGTTGGTTTTATAGGTTTGAGGCAGGCAGTGGAAAGTTACAGAGAGTAAGATCAGTTACAGTGGTGGGGGTAGGGGCAAGGAGTATACATTACCATAAGTTTAGTTACAATGTCGGCTAGGGGTAAGGCAGAAGAGCAGTTTAGATGACAGGATGGGTGAGGTATTACATTATCATAAGAACAGTTAAGATGGCTGGGTTGGGTGAGGGGCCATCTCTGGGAAACTCCCTCCTGGGTCATCAGGGACAATGGTGAATGCGGGGGTGGGGGTGGGGGCGGGGGAGGGCTGGGAGATGATCAGAAGGCAAGCAGGACTTCAGACTTTCAGGCTCCAGGTTTGCATATGGAGACCTGACACTGGGTTCAAGCAGTTCCCTGCCTCAGCCTCCCAAATAGCTGGGATTATAGGTGCCCACCACCACGCCTGGCTAATTTTTGTGTTTTTAGTAGAGACGGGGTTTTTCCATCTTGGCCAGGCTGGTCTTGCACTCCTGACCTCATGATCCACCTGCCTCGGTCTCCCAGAGTGCTGGGATTACAGGTGTGAGCCACCGTGCCTGACCGCCTCATAGTGTTTGTTTGAAATACAGGGGCAGAAGTATTCTTCCCAGGGCAGTCCAGGGTTCATTGAGACGAGTTATGTAGGTCTATCAGCAGAGTGACTTGGACAAGGGTGTTATACTGGACCGAGCATAGGAAGTTAGTACCAAGACAAAAGTATGCCAGATTGCAGGGTCATTTATTATACTGGTGGCCACAGAGGACTCACGTCTCTCCAACCTGTGGCCTCGAAAGGAGGGTGCCAAGACTTTTTATACCCGAAAAACCACCTTGGGAGTGGAGTTCAGGAGAGGGGTTGGGGATGAAAAGGCTTCAGACATTGCGAGGGCTAGTGGATTCTGTAAATCACCTCCTGGGCAGAGACGAGGGTAGGGGTCTCCGGACATTCCAAGGGCTAGAGGACATGTTTTCACTTCGATTGTTACCTAAGTGGCTTACAGAAGTTAGTTTACACATTGTCTGGATACTGGTGGAAGTCACAGATCTTGGTTACTTATTACAAGCCACAGGAGCCAGGTTGGAATTAGCTTGTGTTGTATTGGACCGAGCGTAGAAAGTTAGCACCAAGACAAAAGTATGCCAGATTGCAGGG
>NW_022443262.1:0-2968 GCF_009761245.1 Sapajus apella
CCTTAGGAAGTTGCATCTATGTTTAGATTCAGCGAGTTAGAAACATGTTTCTTCTAAAAGCTGCGTTTGGATATTCCAGAATGACTGAGACTAAAGGCCGTAATGAGAAATATCTTGCTCTAAAACAAAAACGCAGCTATCTAGCAGAATGGTTGTCAAGCTGTACAAATTCTTACAGAGTTAAACTGACATGTGTGCGGTAGTTCAGAAATCCTTTCCTTGGAGAATCTGGAAACAGATATTTCCAGCCTTATAGCGGCATTTAAGACGTAGCACTAAGACTGCGTTTAAAACTCAGGAGAAACGTCTAGTTCAAACTGCACTGCTTTCTCTTCGTTCACCTTAGGAAGTTGCATCTATGTTTAGATTCAGCGAGTTAGAAACACGTTTCTTCTAAAAGCAGCATTTGGATATTCCAGTGTGAAAGAGCCTGCAGGCAGCAATCAGAAACATCTTGCTCTAAAACAAAAACGAAGCTCTCTAGCAGAATGGTTGTCAAGCTGTAAAATCATCTTACAGAGTTAAACTGATGTGTGATTGCAGCAGTTCAGAAATCCTTTGCTTCGAGAATCTGAAGACAGATATTTCCAGCCATATACACGCATAAGAGGACTATCAGTAAGACTGCGTTTAAAACACTGGAGAGACGTCTATTTAAACCTCCTCTGCTTTGTGATCGTTTACCTTAGTAAGTTGCATATATGTTTAGATTCAGCGAGTTAGAAAAACGTTTCTTCTAAAATCTGCGTTTGGATATTCCAGAGTGTGTGAGATGAAAGGCCATAATGAGAAATATCTTGCTCTAAAACAAAAACGCACCTATCTAGCAGAATGGTTGTCAATCTGTACAATCTTCTTACGGAGTTAAACTGACGTGTGTGTGCAGTAGTTCAGAAATCCTTTCCCTGGAGAATCTGGAAACAGATATTTCCAGCCTTAAACAGACATTTAGACCTAGAAGTAAGACTGCTTTTAAAACAAAGGAGAAACGTCTAGTTCTAACTGCACTGCTTTCTATTCGTTCACCTTAGGAAGTTGCATCTGTGTTTAGTTTCAGCGAGTTAGAAACATTTTTCTTCTAAAAGCAGCATTTGGATATTCCAGTGTGAAAGACCCGGCAGGCCGTAATCAGAAACATCTTGCTCTAAAACAAAAACGCAGCTATCTAGCAGAATGGTTGTCAAGTTGTAAAATCATCTTATGGAGTTAAATTGATGTGTGTGTGCAGAGGTTCTGAAATCTTTTATTCGGGTAACCTGGAAACAGATATTTCCAGCCTTACAGAGGAACTTAAGACCTAGCAGTCAGACTACGTTTAAAACACAGCATAAACGTCAAGTTCCAACTGTTCTGCTTTGTGTTCATTCACCTTAGGGAGTTGCATCTATGTTTAGATTCAGCGAGTTAGAAACACGTTTCTTCAAAAAGCTGCGTTTGGATGTTCCAGAATGACTGAGACTAAGGCGCTAATGAGAAATATCTTGCTCTAAAACAAAAATGCAGCTATCTAGCAAAATGGTTGTCAAGCTGGGCTATCAACATACAGAGTTAAACTGATGTATGTTTGCAACAGTTCAGAAATCCTTTGCTTCGAGAATCTGGAAACAGATATTTCCAGCCATATACAGGCATATGAGAACTAACAGTAAGACTGCGCTTAAAACACTGGAGAAACGTCTAGTTCAAGCTGCTCTGCTTTGTGTTCGTTCACCTTAGGAAGTTGCATCTATGTTTAGATTCAGCGAGTTAGAAACAGGTTTCTTATAAAAGCTGCGTTTGGATATTCCAGAATGACTGAGACTAAATGCCGTAATGAGAAATATCTTGCTCTAAAACAAAAACGCAGCTAACTAGCAGAATTGTTGTCAATCTATACAATTTTCTTACAGAGTTAAACTGACGTGTGTGTGCTGTAGTTCAGAAATCCTTTCGTTGGAGAACCTGGAAACAGATATTTCCGGCCTTATACAGGCATATGAGAACTAAGACTGCGTTTAAAACACTGAAGGAACGACTAGTTCAAACTGCTCTGCTCTGTGTTCGTTCACCTTAGGAAGTTGCATCTATGTTTAGATTGAGCGAGTTAGAAACACGTTTTTTCTAAACGCTGCGTTTGGATATTCCAGAATGACTTAGACTAAAAGCCGTAATGAGAAATATCTTGCTCAAAAACAAAAACGCAGCTAGCCAGCGGAAAGGTTGTCAAGCTGTGTAATCAACATACAGAGTTAAACCGATATGTGTTTGCAGCAGTTCAGAAATCCTTTGCTTCGAGAATCTGAAGACAGATATTTCCCACCATATACAGGCACATAGAACTAACAGTAAGACTGCGTTGAAAACACTGGAGAAACGTCTAGTTCAAACTGCTCTCCTTTGTATTCGTTCACCTTAGGAAGTTGCATCTATGTTTAGATTCAGTGAGTTAGAAACACGTTTCTTCTAAAAGCTGCGTTTGGATATTCCAGAATGACTAAGATAAAGGCCTTAATGAGAAATATCTTGCTCTAAAACAAAAATGCAGCTATCTAGCAGAATGGTTGTCAAGCTGTGCAATCAACATAGAGAGTTAAACTGAAGTGTGTTTGCAGTAGTTCAGAAATCGTTTGCTTCGAGAATCTGGAGACAGATATTTCCAGCCATATACTGGCATATGAGAACTACCAGTAAGACTGCGTTTAAAACACTGGAGAAACGTCTAGTTCTAACTGCTCTTCTTTGTGTTCGTTCACCTTAGGAAGTTGCATCTATGTTTAGATTCAGCTAGATAGAAACACGTTTTTTCTAAAAGCTGCGTTTGGATATTCCAGAATGACTGAGACTAAAGGCCGTAATGAGAAATATCTTGCTCTAAAACAAAAACGCACCTATCTAGCAGAATGGTTGTCAAGCTGTACAATCTTCTTACAGAGTTAAACTGACGTGTGTGTGCAGTAGTTCAGAAATCCTTTCGTTGGAGAATCTGGAA
>NW_022443262.1:3068-3870 GCF_009761245.1 Sapajus apella
TCCTTTCGTTGGAGAATCTGGAAACAGATATTTCCAGGCTTATACAGACATTTAAGACCTAGCGGTAACACTGCATTTAAATCACAGGCAAAACGTCTAGTTCAAACTGCACTCCTTTCTATTCGTTCACCTTAGGAAGTTGCCTCTATGTTTAGATTCAGCGAGTTAGAAACACGTTTCTTTTATAAGCAGCATTTGGATATTCCAGTGTGAAAGATACTGCAGGCCGTAATCAGAAACATTTTGCTCTAAAACAAAAACTCAGCGATCTAGCAGAATGGTTGTCAAGTTGTAAAATCATCTTACGGAGTTAAATTGACGTGTGTGTGCAGAGTTTCTGAAATCTTTTCTTCGGGTACTCTGGAAACAGGTATTTCCAGCATTACACAGGCATTTAAGACCTAGCAGTCGACTGCGTTTAAAACACATGATAAACGTGAAGTTCTAACTGCTCTGCTTTGTGTTCGTTCACCTTAGGAAGTTGCATCTATGTTTAGATTCAGCAAGTTAGAAACACTTTTCTTCTAAAAGCTGCGTTTCGATATTCCAGAATGACTGAGACTAAAGGCCGTAATGAGAAATATCTTGCTCTAAAACAAAAACGCAGCTATCTAGCAGAATGGGTGTCAAGCAGTGCAATCAACATACACAGTTAAACTGATGTGTGCATGCAGCAGTTCAGAAATCCTTTCCTTCGAGAATCTGCACCCAGATATTTCCAGCCATTTACAGGCATATGAGAACTCACAGTAAGGCTGCGTTTAAAACACTGGAGAAACGTCTAGTTCAAACTGCTCTGCTT
>NW_022443263.1:0-3868 GCF_009761245.1 Sapajus apella
CCAAACGGGGAGGAATAAACCCCTCACTAAGTCAGCTTGTGGCTCTGAGAAAGCTACCTGAAATCACTGGCACTGTGTTGAGAGTTTTGTTGTTGTTGTCGTTCTTGCTGTTAGGTTTTTCCTATGGTGGGCTTCCTTGGGGGAGGGTATTCCTGCAGACCCTGACTCAATGATGGATGCATAAAGTATAATAACACAGATATTTTGCTTTGTCACTTCAGCTGAGAGTCCATAGAGAAATATGCCATGGCCTAACTGAACACTCAGGGTCCCATAACACCACCCTCCCATCACCTCGCCCCCCACATTCTCCCCTAACTGTCTGCCACGGAAATTGCCTGAACCTTAGTGCCTGAGGTTCCTGTCAGATCTGATTGACAGGAGCACAACCCTTCCTCACATGAGAGACCCAGGTGGTGTGCTCCTCATGAGAATCTAATGTTTGCCAAAGACCTGAGGTGAAACAGTCTCATCCTGAAATCATTCCATTCTCACCCGACTCCATTCCCCCACTCCACCTTTTCTCCTCCATCTGTGAAAAAATTATTTTCCACCAATGTGGTCCCTGGTATCAAAAAGGTTGGGGATAACTGCTCTAGAGGTAGGCATGTCTAAGTATCACACCAGTCCAAGAAACTTTGTGACTCAGTTTTCTGAGAGTGTGGGCTGCTGTCCTTTTGGTTTCACTACCTGCAGAATCTTCCTGCACTCCCTGACTAAGCAATGGATGAATAAACTACATTGACACAGATATCATGCTTTGCCAGTTCAGCTGAGGGTCTGGGCAGCTTACAGGCTTCCTGGAGAGTACTGTAAACAGATAGCAGCCATTGGCCCTCCCCAGCAAGTGAGACTTGCATTTATTTAGTGAAGTTTAATTGACAAAGGCTTGAGTCAATACCTCTAGAGGTTGAAGATTAAAGCAAAGGTTCTGATGCCCAAAGCAAACACTATTAGTGTGTAATATCCCTGCTTGACCTCCCTCCAAGAGGGCCATCTGGCTCCATGGTTAAGACAACATGAGCAAACAAGTTATTCAGATAAACTCCCCCATACCATAGCTGTTTGCTTTTCTTATTAACTAAATGTAAAGGGGATTTAGGCTGCCTTCAGCCAAGAACTATAGAAAAAACCCTTAGGACTTCCAAAAGGGTTTGGGACTGTATTATATAACTTTCTCTATTATTTTTCCCTTAATATTTAGCCACCACCCTTAGTGAAGTCCCACATCATTCCACTCAAGTGCCAAGCACAGATAAATCCCAGCTTGGGCTCCCTTCTCTGGAAGCTTGGGGTTAAGTTCCAAGTGCAGTGCAGGAACACGCTCAGGTAGAGGAAAGCACCTAGGCTGGGTGATGGAGGCTGTACCGTGTGTCTATTTGCTGGGACAATCAGGCACCTCGTGAGAGGCTAGTGGGCCTGAAGCACAAATGTGTCCCAATTCTGCAGAGAAATAGGCCCTGCCTTCTCCCCAGTGATTAACTTTGGCCACAGCCCCACACAGGGAGATGGGCAGTTTTGGAGGATTGTTGCTTATGACCAGGCTCCCTGAGAGATGGCCCATTCTCAAGGGTCCCATCTCTGCTCCTGCTGCAGTTCCATCTCTAGTCTCTGGGGAGATCCCCCTGCATTGGAACATATCCGTGGGGGTGTGAGATGCCTTGCAGCTGGTAACCCAGTAATACAGGAGTTTTTAATAAATTATTTTTAGGTAGCTAGAAAGAGTAAAAATTTTTAGTGGAATTTTCTTTTAATAGAAAGCAGCCCAAAACCATTTATTCTCTAACGGAAAGCAGCCTGAAAAGTCAGTCATAGATATGCAGACTAGGAGCTTTTATATGTAAATACCAGCAGCTGTACCTGGAAGCTGGGTGCATTCAATATGGCTTCTTTATCTTTTCCTTGTCACCACATGTGCCAGTGTCATGGCAGCCACCAGCTAAAACTGTGTACAGGTATGGAGCCTGCCAAGTGGAGGCTGCATTTGCATAATAAAAGACTAGGTTGGTAGGGCCAATCTTTTTGTAGACTATGTAAATGGCACACCTGGTCAAACCCATCCCCTGAGTCCTGTGTAAATCAATCACCACCTCCTCAAGCCTCTATTAAATGGATCCCCATTATGCCACAAACCTGAGATCCTCTCTTGGTTAACCCACTTTCTCAGCATAAGGCAGCCTTTACTCTCTTTATTCTTTTTTGTCTATTAAACTTTCTGCTCCTAAACCTACTCCTCCTGTGTGTCTGTGTCCTGAACTCTGTCTTGTCCATGACAAAAACCAGAGTATATACCCCAGACAAGACAGCCATTTCACCAGGTGTCTGCTGCCAGAGTGAGTAGTCCTCCAGTCCCTTCACCCATGCCTAGGATTCAGAAAGCAGCCATAGCATTCAGGCACACCAGGCAGGATTCCCAGTTTCCTCCATTGCCAGCCTTTGGATCTGTGTCTTTTTTCCAACCACATTTGAGGTTTTCTCTCCTAAGATCTGTTCAAATTATGTTGGTGTGGTCAAAATGGAGGTCTCTGTGAAAGTGACATTTAGTCTCATTTAGGCTCGTCTAGTCATCAATCTTAGCCCTAAGTCTCCTGTATCTACCCAGCCAGCTGTCAGAGCCTGGGAATTGGGAAGTGGTTTACTCTAAGGTTGATGAAAATACCAACAAAAGTATAGGTTTGAAAAAGGAAAATTTGTTAGAAAGAAAAAATGCTGTGAAAGTGTGCAGCAGAGCACCTCAGCTAGAGAACTGAACTCACCACAGGAGGATTTTCCTGAGGGTTATTTATGGACTTTAACAAAGGACCTTAGGGTTGTAAAATCTAAATGAGTTTAGGCATGACATTCCAGAAATAAATCAAAATGTTAGTTACTTACAGTAAAAGTTGAAGGAGTTTTGAAACTAAATGCTGTCTTAGCTACTAGGAAAATTTTATTCCATATTCCCAGGTAAGGAGTTTTGCCTCTTGGATGGCCTACTGATGGTCACCAAATGGTCTTTTCTCCCTTTTAAATTCTTAAGATAAGATTTTTTTTCCCTGCGTAGTCTGTTTTATGGTTACCAGATGAGTTCCTCTCTTCTCAGTATCCAGATTGCAGTGGCAGTTGCCTGAATTGATACCTGAATAACTTAAAATAGAACCCCACACACACACACAAACACACTCACGCTTCCACACACATTGAACCAATGTCAGGTTCCTCTTAACTTGTGTACTGGAATTATGCAAAATTATTTAAAATGTAGCCTTTGGGGAAATACGCATAAATGTACAGCGAACATGTCTGCACTGTCTTTGCAACTTTGCATTAATCTATCATTATGAAAAATTTAACAAACAGTCACCAGGAATGTATACATTTACATATATATTCCTCTAATATACATGAAGAGGAAGATAACCAGTTAAACAATAGATGTTAATTAGCTGCAGAGGTAAAACAAAATCCAAACATTTTTCTTTGGTCTTTAAGAGGGAAGTGCTGATTGTAACATGTAAAAGTAAGGTAATCATTTTTCATGTTCAAGGTTGATAAATATAGGCTTGAATAAAACCTCACACAAAGACATGCAATGTATAGTATTTTATTACAAAGATGTCATTTGACATTATCAGCTGTGATTTAAACTTTTGTTGGATCAAGGAAAGTTTTTAGAACTTACGTAGACAACAAACGAAGACTAAGAAGTTGTTTGTCAAAGAAATAAACATTTGACAAGTGGACATCTAAACCAAATTAGAACCAGTTAGGTACACTTTTTCACATGTCCAGAATTATGGAATTACATATGACCTTCAGCAGTCACAGCAGTCATATGTATTACATATGTTTCAGTAAAAGAAATGAGGGCTGAATAAACCTGTGATTA
>NW_022443264.1:0-1444 GCF_009761245.1 Sapajus apella
ATGTGTCTAGTGACTTCTAAATGCCTTGTTTTCATTGTGATTGTGGGGCTGCTGGTTTGTAAGGCTACTGAAGAGCTGGAGAAAGAGGGGAAGAATGAGAAAAAATTAAAATACCACAAAGTTTGCTATTCTTACACAGATTCAGTTATTTTTCTTTAATGGATGTATCTTGGACTGTTGCAAGTCTTAATTTCCAGAGTTCTGAAAAAGATATTTGGACCATTTTGGTCAATGTTTTTATTCCTTGATGCAGGAGTGAATTTTTTGGAGTTCCTTACCCACTGTTCCTGCTGCCTTCCACCCAAAGTCCTTGATCTTTAAACATAAAATTATTTATAATCTTCAAAGAAGGTTTCAATAGATGATTTAGAATTTTACTTTACCTTGATTCCTCTCAATCAAACTCAGATAATAGTTAATAGTTACTAAATTCCTTTGGTTTCTAGTGCCTGGGAATAGCTTTCCAATATGCTCTAGTTCCAATGGATTGACTCAAAGTAAAGACAGACAAAACACTGCAATTATTAATAATCCATGCTTAACAAACAGGTATCCAGAGACATAATGATTTTCTTCTGATTATTAACTTAATACAGGTCGCTATGGGTGTCACAGCAGGCAACTTCAGAAAGGAGAGTATATGAGACAGAATTAAAAATGTACCAGAAAAAGTGCTTATTAATTAATTATTGTGCCTCTGAGTTTTGTGAACAGTTCAGTTGAGAAAGAAAGGAAAGAAAGATCTGCTGAGTGACTGGGTTCTCCAATGGACATACTAGGAAATTTACAGACGTACTCTGTGTTTAGTGGTGTTGAAGCCATGTCTGCAATGAGACCCATTCCCATATTCCTGAAATGCTTTAAGGAGCCCCACTGAAAGGTCATAAAATAGGCTTATTTATCCTTTTCCTGGCTCTTCAAATCTTTAAATTTCACAAGCTCTTGCCTTGTTATAGCTGTGAGGGTTAATTTTATGTATCAACATAACTGTACTAAGGGATGCCCAGACAACTGGTAAAACATTATTTCTGGATGTGTTTGTGATGGTGTTTCCAGAAGAGATTAACATTTAAATCAGCAGACTGAGTAAAAAAGATCCTTTCTCACCAGTGTGGGTGGGCATCATCCAGTCCACTGTGGTCCCAAATAGAAAAAAATGTGGAGGAAGGACACATTTGCCATCTCTGCTTCCGATGAGACAGCCATCTTCTCATCCCTTCAGATATCAGTGCTCCTGGCTCCTGGGCTTTTGGACTTAGACTAGGACTTATACCATTAGCCCCCGAGTTCTCAGACCGTCACACTTAGAATGAATTATACCACCAACTTTCTAGCTTCCAGACAGCAGATCGTGGTAATTCTTGGTCTCCATACCTGTGTGAGTCAATTTATGTAATAAATCTCCATACACACACACACACACACACACACACACACACACACA
>NW_022443264.1:1544-3867 GCF_009761245.1 Sapajus apella
TCTTATTGGTTCTGTAATAGCTAACTCAAACATTTCTGATATCAACTCTGCCAAACCTAAACTTGGTATTTCCTATATTAAACTATCTAGTCCAGGACATCAATTTCTTAAACTTTTCCAGAAATGGATTAAATGACTAACTTTTGTTAGTCTAGTTGGTAACTTTGATACAATTTAAAGTCAAGTATTTCAAAACTATAGCTGCCTCATGGCTGAGGTAGATGGCTTATCCTTAACGTGTCAATGTAAGGTTATTTCTGTCCTGTACTTTAATGTGTAATTATACTTTTATTCACATGCATCTTCAGGAATTTGAGTAGCTCACAAGCTGCTTCTTAAAGGAAAAGACAAGCCCTGAGGGATTCCGCTCACCTCTGTACAGGAGGGAGCTCCCCTCTACAAAAAGAATTCAGTCTGACTCATGTCATAACAGCATGTGAAACTTATCTGAGACAATAAAAGCGCTAAATTAGATGGCGCTATTTAGGTGTGACATATCATTTAATCTTTGCCTAAAACTTACATTGGTCTCTAGTATCACCTCCATTTCATAGAATAGAATACTTGGGCACTAAAGTACTTCAACTAGAAAGAGGGCAAGGCTGGGCACGTTGGCTCACATCTGTAATCCCAGCACTTTGGGAGGCTGAGGCAGGAGGATCCCCAGGTCAAGAGATTGAGACCATCCTGGCCAACATGGTGAAACCCCATCTGTACTAAAAATACAAAAATTAGCTGGGAGTGGCATGTATGCCTGTAGTCCCAGCTACTCGGGAGGCTGTGGGAGAATCATTTGAAGCCAAGAGGTGGAGGTTGGAGTGAGCCGAGATCTCACCACTGCACTCCAGCCTGGTGACAGAGTGAGACTTTGTCTCAAAAAATTAAAAAAAAAAGAGGGTGAATCTTGCATTTGAACGTTGGCATTTTGTCTCTACAGCTGCACTTTATACTGTTATAATAAACCTTTGAGAGCTAGACATTATTGATTCCTAACGCAGAACTTACATGCAAACCTCGTTTTATTACTGATATAAACACATTCCCCTATCTAGTTTCCCTTCAAAAGCTCTAAGTGGTACATATCAAAATAAAAGGGAATATTTAGAGGAGTGTATGAGTGGTTTGTCTGATAGACTAAGAACTACCTCATAGCAAATTAAACCAGAAAGCTGTAAACTTGGGCCAAATTCACTAAACCTCCCGCAATAATAGATTTCCTAAGTAAATGGTTTATAAATTCTTTACCAAAAAAAGACAAGTAAAAAAATTTATTGCAAATAATTTACAAGTGCTAGAATTTTGATGTGATGCCCTTGATTTTTTATCTAGAGTCTATATAGGAAAAATCATATAAAACTGTCATTGGGTACTATCTACATATTTTGTCAATGTCCCTTACACATAATTTTTTCCCTTTGAAAAAGTAATCCATATCTTTTACAAGATTAAAGAAGTTATAAAATTCATCCTCTTTACCTTGTTACTGGCTACCAGGAATTTCTAGGTGCCGGCTTAATCACAGCCAACATATTTGCTTCTGTAATCTTATATTTTCAACTTCAAAAAAACCCATTTTTTTTTCTCTGTTCTGAAAGCCTTCTGGAAAAAAAAAAAAAGAAGGTTGCTGTTGTGAGTGATACATGCAGGGCAACTTGATTGCTCTTAGAATTGAAAACAAGAAATTTTGGAAATATAATTTTTTGGTGGTTGGATTGCTAGTTATATTAGTCCATTCTCACACTGCCATAAATACCCAAGACTGGATAATTTATGAGAAAATTAAGCAGCAGAAGCTGCTTTACAAGAGCTTCTGAAAGAACCACTACAAATAGAAAGGAACAACCAGTATCAGCCTTTCTAAAAAATGCCAAAAAATAAAGAACATCAACATAATTAAGAAATTGCATCAATTAATGGGCAAAACAGCCAGCCAACATTAAATGACAGCATGAAACTCATATATATTGTTATTAATTCTAAATTTAAATCGACTAAATCCCCCAATCCAAAGACACAGACAGGCAAAAAAAGCTAAGACCCATTGGTATGCTACATCCAGATCCATCTTACGTGCAAGGATACACAAAGACTCAAAACAAAGGGATGGAGAAAAATTTACCAACCAAATGGAGAGCAAAAATAAATAAATAGAAAGCAGGAGTTGCAATTTTTGCTGATAAAATAGACTTCAAAGCAACAAAGATCAAAAGAAGCAAAGAAGGATATTACATAAAGATAAAAGGATCAATGTAACAAGAAGAGCTAAAGATCCTAAATATATATGCACCCAATACAGAAATACCCAGATATATAAGACTTATAA
>NW_022443265.1:0-3867 GCF_009761245.1 Sapajus apella
CTCTGTTTCAAGATTCTCCAAAGAAAAGATTTCTGAACTGCTGCACACACACATCAGTTGAACTCTGTAAGTTGATTGTACAGCTTGACAAACATTCTGCTAGATAGCTGCGTTTTTCTTTTAGAGCAAGATATTTCTGATTACATCTTATAGTCTCATTCACTAAGGAAAATCCAAACGCAGATTTCGGAAGAAACGTGTTTCTAACTCGCTGAATCTAAACAAAGATGCAACTTCCTAAGGTGAACGAACACAAAGCAGAGCAGTTTGAACTAGACTTGTCTCCCGTGTTTTAAACGCAGTCTTACGGCTGGTTTTTATATGCCTGTATATGGCTGGAAATATCTGTTTCCAGGTTCTCCAAAGAAAGGATTTCTGAACTGCTGCACACACACATCAGTTTATCACTGTAGCTTGATTATACAGCTTCAAAACCATTCTGCTAGATAGCTGCATTCTTCTTTTAGAGCAAGATATTTCTCATTACAGCCTATCCTCCCATTCACTCTGGAATATCAAAACGGAGCTTTTAGAAGAAATGCGTTTCTAACTCGCTGAATCTAATCATAGATGCAACTTCCTAACTTGAACGAACACAGAGCAGTTTGAAATAGACGTTTCTTCTCTGGTTGTAACGGAGTTTCACTTTTAGTCCTTATATGCCTGTATATGCCTGTATATGGCTGGATATATCTGTTTCCAGATTCTACAAAAAGGATTTCTGAACTGCTGCACACACACATCAGTTTAAATCTGTAAGTTGATTGTACAGCTTGACAACCATTCTGCTAGATAGCTGCGTTTTTTTTTTAGAGCAAGATATTTCTCATTACAGCCTATACTCCCATTCACTCTGGAATATCCAAAGGCAACTTTCAGAAGAAACGTGTTTCTAACTCTCTGAATCTAAATATAGATGCAACTTCCTAAGTAGAACGAACAGAAAGGAGAGCAGTTTGAAATATACGTTTCTCCTGCGTTTGACACGCAGTCTTAATGCTAATTGTTATATGCTTCTATATGGGTGGACATATCTGTTTCTAGATTGTGCAAAGAAAGGGTTTCTAAACTGCTGCACACAGAAATCAGTTTAACTCTGTAAGTTGATCGTACACCTTGACTACCATTCTGCTAGATGGCTCTGTTTTTGTTTTAGAGACAGATATTTCTGATTACAGCCTATATCCAGATTCTCTCTGGAATATCCAAACGCAGCTTTTAGAAGAAACGTGTTTCTGTTTTTTTGGATCCAAGATGGCCGTTTAGGAAAAGCTCAGGATTGCAGCTCCCAGTGAAAGTGCAGAGTGTGAGTGGATGCCGCATTTTTATTGCCCACAGACTAGGAAATTCCGAGGCAGAGGAGCTCCACGGTCGTCAGAGTGGCTGTTTCGGCCAGCGCGGCCGTGGCGGCCAGCGCCGCTGCTTTGCCCCACGAGGCTGCTTTGTCAGCGCCCTTGGAGCAGCAGTTCTCCATACAAAATACACCGGTCCGTGTGCCCTTTTGGCTGGCGATTGGAGCCACGGTAAGACGCCCATTCGCCGGTTCAAAAAGGGGACTGAACAGAGAACCAGGAGAGTAGATTCCAGGGTAAAAAGAAAAAAAAAAGGGCCACAAACCTCGGTGCCGCTGTTTAAGACAGTGCAGTGAGTGGCCGCAGGGGAAAACCAACAGACCCCGGCGCCTCTTCAACAGGTGACTGGAACACCAACTTTAAAAAGGCTCTGAGGCAGGGAGCCATGCGATCAGCCTCGGCTGGTCCCACCCCCACAAAAGAACAGCAACCAGAAACTCTGGATTGAGACTTTCACAGCAAGCACAGCTGAACCCGGGACGGTCCAGCTCTGTGGGGGAGAAGTGTCCGCCATTACCGAGGCAGCCCATCAGGATGGAGTCGGCCAATGCTGTGGCAGCCCGCTGTTGCCAAGGCAACCCGCCAAATCAAAGAGGTTCTGCCTCAACACAGGCGGGACACCATCGCCAAAGCACTTCTAACTACACCCATATAAACAGGACTGCAGGGAAGTTCACTCGGCAGCTGTGCGGAGCCCACAGCCGCTCAGCAAAGCCTCTATAGGCCGACAGTGACTAGGCTGCCTCCTTGCAGGGTTGGGCAGGTCTGAAGGAAAAAAAAAAAAAAAGAGGACGGCGGCATAACAGAAACTCATAAATAATGCCCTAAATCCCTGGGACAGAGCACCTGGGAACAAAAAGCAGTTTATGAGTTCTGCTGCAGCAGACCTAAAACTACTTGCCCAGCAGCTCTGAATGAACAACAACAGAGCTCACAGCTCACCATTTGAGCTCCTATAAGGAAGAGACCATCTCCTCTAGCAGCTCCCTGACCCCTATATATCCAAAGAGACACATCATAAAAGAGAGATCAGATTGACACTAGGTGGGTATCCTTCTGGGACAAAGATAGCAGAAGAAGAAAACTGGTAACAACCCTTGCTGTTCAGCAGCTGCTGCAGGTCAACCCCAGGCAAGCAGGGCCTGGAGTGAACCTCGGCAGACCTACAGCAGAGGGGCCAGACTGTCGAAAGGAAAACGAAGAAACAGAAATAATCTCATTATCAACAAACAGAACGTCAATCTGAAAGATTTGAGACCCAATCTGAAAGCCAGCAACTACAAAGTCGACAGGTGGATAAATCCTTAAAGATGGGAAGAAACCAGCACAAAAAGGATGAAAACACCCGAAACCAGAACACCTCTCCTCCTAAAAGAGATCACAACTCCTCACCAGCAAGGGAACAAGGATGGAGGGAGAACAAGTGTGATGAAATGACAGAAACAGACATCAGAAGGTGGGTAGTAACAAACTTCTGTGAACTTAAATAATATGTTCTAACCAAATGCAAAGAAACTAAGAAAGTTGAAAAAAGATTTGACGAAATGCTAATGAGAATGGACAAAATAGAAAGGAATATAAGTGAATTGATGGAGCAGAAAAACGCAAAACGAGAACTTTGTGAAGCACGCACAAGTATCAACAGCAGAATGGACCAAGCAGAAGAAAGGATGTAAGATGTCGAGGATCAACTCAGTGAAATAAAACGGGTAGGCAAGAATAGAGAAAAAAGGGTAAAAAGGAATGAACAAATTCTCCAAGAAATGTGGGACTATGTGAAAAGACCTAATCTACGTTTGATAGGCGTACCTGAATGTGACGAAGAGAATGAAACCAAGTTGGAAAATACTCTTCAGGATATTATCCAGGAAAACTTCCCCAACCTTGCAAGGCAGGCAAACATTCAAGTCCAGGAAATACAGAGAACACCACAAAGATATTCGTCAAGAAGAGCAACTCGAAGGCACATAATCGTCAGATTCACCAGGGTCGAAATGAAGGAGAAAATACTAAGGGCAGCCAGAGAGAAAGGTCGGGTTACCCATAAAGGGAAGCCCATCAGACTCACAGCAGATCTCTCAGCAGAAACCCTACAAGCCAGAAGAGAATGGGGGCCAATATTCAACATCCTTAAAGAAAAGAACTTTCAACCCAGAATCTCCTATCCAGCCAAACTAAGCTTCATAAGTGAAGGAAAAATAAAATCCTTTGGGAACATGCAAGTACTCAGGGATTTCGTCACCACCAGGCCAGCTCTACAAGAGCTCCTGAAACAGGCTCTACACATATAAAGGAACAACAAGTACAAGCTCAACTAAAGGGCAAAACAGCCAGCTAGCACCAAAATGGCAGTATCAAATTCACACATAACAATATTAACCCTAAATGTAAATGGACTAAATGCCCCAATCAAAAGACACAGACTGGCAAATTGGATAAAAAGCCAAAACCCGGCAGTGTGCTGTATCCAGGAAACCCAACTCACATGCAAGGATACACAAAGGCTCAAAATAAA
>NW_022443266.1:0-3858 GCF_009761245.1 Sapajus apella
CTTTTGGCCTGGCCTTTCGGCCTGGCCTGGGCTTTTGGTCCGGCCTGACCTCGACTTTCAGCCTGGCCTTTTGGCCTTGCTTTTTGGCCTGGCCTGGGCTCTTTGCCTGGCTTGGCCTCTTGGCGTGGCCTTTTGGCCTGGCCTGTACTTTTGGCCTGGCCTGGCTTCTTGGCCTTTCCTTTTGGCCTGGGCTCTCCTGTTGGCCAGGTCTTTTGGCCTGGCCTGGGCTTTTGGCCTTACATTTGGGCCTGGCCTGTCCTTTTGGCCTGGCCTTGCCTTTCTTACTGGCCTGGCCTTTTGGCCTTGCCATTTGGCCTGTAGTGGCCTTTTCGCCTGGCTTTTTTGGCCAGGCCTGGCCTTTCCTCCTGGCCTGGCCTGACTTTGCATTTTGGCCAGGCCTTTTGGCCTGGCCTGGATTTTTGGCCTGGCCATTTTGTCAGGGCTTTTGGCCTGACCTGGCCTCTTGGCCGGGTCTGGCCTGGCCTTCCCTTTTGGCCTGGTCAGAACTTGCCTTGCCTTTTGGCCTGGCCTGGCCTGAACTTTTGTCCTGGCCTTTTGGCCTGTAATGGCTTTTTGTCCTGGCCTTTTGACTGGCCTTTTGGCCTGTTCTGGACTTTAGGCCTGGACTTTTGGCCGGGCCTGACTTTTTTGCTTGGCCTTCTGGCCTTGCCTTTTGGCCTGTCCTGGCCTTGCATTACTCTCCACTTTGTCCCAGGTGATTTCCTTCTTCTGATTATCTCTGCATGATTAGATACAAAAGTATCTAAGGATGCTTTTAACTGCCTCTAAAAGTATCTGAGCATGCTTTTAACTGCCTCTAAAAGTATCTAAGCATGCTTTTAACTGCCTCTAAAAGTATCTAAGCATGCTTTTAACTGCCTCTAAAAGTATCTGTTTTTAACTGCCTCGAAAAGTATCTAAACATGCCTTTACGTGCTTTTAACTGTCTCCTTAGCCTTGTATTACTCTCCATTTTGTCTCAGATGATTTCATTCTTATTATCTTTGCCTGTATTAGATACAAAAGTAAGTAGCTTATATTTGATTAGAATATGTGAGAGATTTTCTAAAATATTCTGCACTGCATTCTTTATTGGAGTTATATGAGAATTTCCCATCTTTTGCATTGCAGCATCTTTTATTTTTAATTTGTGTCGGTATATAATACATGTATGTATTCACAGGGTAAATGAGACATTACACAGGCAGGCAATGTGAAATAATCACATCATGGAGAATGGGGTATACATCCCCTCAACCACTTATTCTTTGTATTGTGAACAATTGAACTTCACCCTTTATTTTAAAATGTACAATTAAGTTATTATTGAGTATACTCACCCTGCTGTGCTTATTTTAAAAATAAAATTCTTTCTAACTTTATTTTTACACACTAGCCATCGTACCTTCCCCTCACCTCCCTGCCTACTATTCTTCCAAACTCTGGTAACCATCCTTCTACTTTTTCATGTCCATGAGTTTATTATAGCATATTTTTAAATTCTTACAATGTTTGCAGAAATAATTTCTCATATTTACTTCTTTTATGAGTACAATATTACAGACAGTAATCTATTTGTCTGCTATTGGCTTGTAGGTCATAAAAGTTTGTGTTTGAGATTGTTGCCTGGCACCCCATGAGTTCTGTTTTCCCAAATAAAGGGGGACTGGAAGAAAATAAAAAATGTGTATGCAGCTTGTTGACATAAATGGTTATCCTCAATCAGCTTCTTAACAGAGAGGGTTAGAAAATGTGGAAGTCAAAAAAAAGAAAAAAAAAGAAAATGTGGAAGTATAGGAACACACAGTAGAAGAATTTTAACTGCACTTTTTAAATGATGTGGGTGAAATCAACATTGAGGAAAGCACATAATTAAAGTATGATTTTGGTATTATGAATTATACTTTTTGTCCTGCCCTAAGCTGTAGAAAGTGTTAGTGGGAATCTATTTAGAAAATATCTATTTGTTTATAGTGTTTTTGTCTTTCTATAGAATTGAAGGAGTCTTCCCCTTTGAGACTATCTTTAAAATGTCCCCATCTATCTAAATGTATTAGTGTATTAGATGAATGTCTTGATATTTTGGGCATGTAGACAATATGCTTCCCTAGCTTTCTGTTAGAAGCAATGGTTCTTGCCTGTTTTATGTTTCATTAATTGCAACAGCAATAATCCTAGGATTTGCAGTTGTTTTAAGGGTGCCCCCTCAATCAATTTCTTTTTTAAGAAAATGTGATTCTTTTGACAATCAAAGATATATTTTTAATCATTTAATTTTGATCTAATCAAACCAAAAAATTCTCTAAGTTTAGAATTTTCTTATATGAATATGATGTTTTAAATTGCATTTATGTATGTATTTATTTATTTTGAGAAAAAGTGTCACTCTGTCACTCAAGCTGGAATGCAAGGCTCAATCTTGGTTTACTGCAACCTCCACCTGCATGCAATTCTGCCTCAGCCTTTTGGCCTGGCCTGGACTTTTGGCCTGGCCTGGCCTGACCTTGCCTTTTTGCCTGGCCTGACCTTGACTTTTTTCCTGGCCTTTTGACCTGGCCTGACCTTTTGGCCTGGTCTTGCCTTTTGGCCTGGTCTTTTGGCCTGGACTGGCCTGGCCTTGTCTGTTTTCCTGGCCTCTTGACCTGGCGTCTGTCCTGGTCTTTTGGTCTGGCCTGACCTTTTCACCTGGCCTTCTGCCCTGTAATGGCCTTTTGATCTGGGCTTTCCACCTGTCCTGGCCTTTAAGCCTGGACTTTTGGCCAGGTCTGACCTTATCGCCTTGCCTTTTTGCCTGTCCTGGCATTTTGTCCTTGCCTTTTGGCCTGGCCTATCCTGTCCTTGCCTCATGTCCTGGCCTTTTGTCCTGGTCTTGCTTTTGGCCTTGCCTTTCAGACTTGCCTGACCTTTTGGCCTGGCCTAGGCTTTTGTCCTTGTCTTTTGGCCTGTCATGGCCTTTTGGTCTGGCTTGGCCTTTTGTCCTGACCTTTTATCCTGGCCTGTTTTTTAGGTCTGGCATGGCCTCGCCGTGCCTTTTGGTCTGGGCCTTTGGCCTGGCCAGACCTTTTGGCCTGGCCTTTTGGCCTGGTCCGGCCTTTTGGCCTGGACTTTTGACTTGGACTGGACATTTGTCCTGGCCTGGCCTTGACTTTCGGCCTGGACTTTTGTCCTGGCCTTTGTGCCTTGCCTTTTGGCCTGGCCTGGGGTCTTTGCCTGGTCTGGACTCTTGGCCTGGCCTGTACTTTTGGTCTGGCCTGGCTTCTTGGCCTGTCCTTTTGGCCTGGGCTCTCCTTTTGGCCTGTCCTGGGCTTTTGGCCTTGCCTTTTTGCCTGACCTGTCCTTTTGGCCTGGCGTTGACTTTCTTACTGGCCTGGCCTTTTGGCCTTGCGATTTGGCCTGTCTTGGCCTTTTGGCCTGGGCTTTTGGTTTGGCCTGGCCTTGACTTTTCGCCTGGCCTTTTGGCCTTGCTTTTTGGCCTTGCCTGGGCTCTTTGCCTGGCCAAGCCTCTTGGCCTGGCCTTTTGGCCTGGCCATTTTGCCAGGGCTTTTGGCCTATCCTGGGCTTTCGGCCTGGCCTGTTCTTGCCTTTCTTACTGGCCTGGCCTCTTGTTCTGGCCTGGCTTGTGCATGCCTTTTGGCCTGGCCTTTTTGGCCTGGCCTGACCTTTTGACCTGGCCATTTTGCCAGGGATTTTGGCCTGATTTGGCCTCTTGGCCTGGTTTTGCCTTGCCTTTTGGCCTGGCTGGGACTTGCCTTGACTTTTGGCCTAGCCTTGCCTTTGGGCCTGGCCTTTTGGCCTGGCCTGGCCTCTTGACCTGGCCTGAACTTTTAGACTGGCCTTGTGGCCTGGCCTTAACTTTTC